>NC_059378.1:5385000-5685000 GCF_019703515.2 Myxocyprinus asiaticus | reverse complement strand
AACTTCTGTGAGTAGACGCACACAGGACATTTTATCAGCCCGCCTGGAAGCCGAGCTGTGTTCACAAGGCTCTGCGTTGAGAGAATGAGCGCTTTTGAGGACGAAATATATCACAGAAGTTGCCCAAGTTTGCCAGGTTAGTAACGTCAAATCATTTAAAGATATTCACAGTTTCATTTGAGGCACGTAGCAGAAAGTGAAGCAGACATCCACAAGCAGAGCTGCATTTTCTGCTTTGTTTACTAAGTTATGCCTATGAAATTCTCTATAATGAGGTTTTCTGTTCTGTACGTAGAATCTCTACACATTTTCTGCTATTCTTCCATGTGTTTTCTGTGCAATTGCTTGCAGAGACAAGCATTCCCCCCCCCCCCATGTCGGTCTTTTATTATGGTATGATTCGTCTCCAATAACCCCTCCCCTAAACACCCCGTAATGATAAAACTGACTGTGATTGGTCACTTTACAAGTCAGTTAGATGGCTTTCCTGTCTAAATAGGTGTTTCTTGGCAAATAGAAGCGGCTATAGACCCCAGACATAGGGCTGGGCAATATGGCCCATAACAAATTTCACGATATTTTTTTCATATCGTTCGATACCGATATTTATGTTTGTTAGACCTCAAGAATGAATTAAACATAACTTGTTTGTTTACAAGTAAACTCCAGAGGGTAAGCTAACTTTAAAGTATACTCTGTTTAGGATTTACTCCTACATAAGGTTTGTGTGACATGTTTAGATTAATTTTCACCAATTTCAGAATCTTTAGCTGACATTTGACTCCACTGAAAGACTTTGTGACGCTCCACACTCCAGCTTACTAGGTGGCGGTAATGCACCATAACCTGGATTGCCAACCGCCAATTAACATCACAAGAAGAAGAAACACTTTCTTGCCTGTGACAGCACTATGGATCATGAAATTTTTTAAAATAAATAGTACATAAATAAACAGCAATGGTGTTGATGTCGGAGTTGTAGTTGTGTTCAGTCGATAGCTTTTGTCAGTGCTGTCTTGTTTGGTACACAGTGAAGTTAAATTAGCCAGATAGCTAGCTGCTAGCTCCTCATGACTGTTATTCAGTTAGCTAGTTGTGTTTCTAACTTTGGCATACTTTTTAGTGGCACGTACCTGATCTGATCTGATCGTCTAGATGTAGAACATCGGATAAAGATTGAAGTTTATCATTGATAAATATCGATATCCTTTTATTGTCCAGCCCTACCCAGACATATGCTGTAGTCATAGGTCGTGAGACTACAAATACAGAATCAAGCATCGTCAACCATGAGTTTGGTTCACTTTTTTTGTGAAAAGGAAAAGGAAAAATCGAGGTTACAGTGAGAAACTTACAATGGAAGTGAATGGGGCTAATTTTTGGAGGGTTTAAAGGCAGAAATGTGACGCTTATAATTTTAAATAAGCACTTGCATCAGTTTTTCTGTTAAAACTCAAGTATTATTTGAGCTGTAAAGTTGAATTCATCGTTTTCATGGTTATTTTAGGGTTTACAGCATTACATCATCATGGCAACGAAGTTGAACAATTGGCTATAACTTAATTTTCTCACACAAAAATCATATCAACATTGATATCAACATTGATATCGTTTACATCTTGTGGCTATACTTTTGAAACAGTGAGTATTTTAACGTTGTTTACTTTTCTTTTTTTAAGAAAAGGAGAGACGAGTCAAACTTAATTTTGTGGCAACCAATATTACGCCACAAATGCTGTCGATTGATATTAACTTGTATTGAATTTTTGCTTGGAATGACAACGAGGCAGTTGTTTTGGGATCGTTCTGGAGACGAAACAGAAAAAAATATCTTTCCAAGAAATTTCAGTAGGCAAAAAACTCCAGAAAACTTGTGATCTAGGAGCTTTTTGAATAGCTTTATACAGTGCATGTCACTGAAGAGACGGTAAGTCCATCCCTTACAGATTTGTTTTCATTCCCGTCAAAAATCAAAGATGGAGCTACTGTGAATAAGGTCTGCAACTGCATGCCACGTAGGCTTGATTCATCACCCCTACGGTGATTATGCACTGGACACAGTCTATTATATCTCCTTTATTTTGACATTGCACAGCATAATGTGACACATCCACAACAGCGGACACAAAATAGAGGAATTCTATGTGCCAACCATTGAATTTATTTATACTCGACGCAAAGGTGTCTTCACTCTCCATCTCCCACTTTTATGTGAGTGCTGCACTGGCGCCATTCCAGACCGGATTCAGGCGAAAATGGTGTTCAGCTGAGTGTAATAAATAGGGTTCACCCTGTCTGCTACACTGTCTCGGCTCACACAGTTTTCCTCACCCTCCCTTCCTCCCGGCGTTGATCACTCCCAGATTACGTCCAACTTCTATATTCACCTGGATAAGTGTGCTTTTCAATTCAATCTGACAAGCAGTTTGCCTGTGCACAGAAGGACAGACAATCCCATCTGATTTACCCCTCGTCAACGGGGAACATATCACCACACTCTCTCGTCTCTCATTTACACACTCTCCTTCCCTCTTAATGCACATCATTCACGCTAAAGAGTGGCGTTGCCACTCGATCTGGTATGTCTGGGTGTGTGCAGTCCACTGAGAGCTTTTCGACTGATTAATTCACGTACAGTTGAACGTTGAAGAGTAGACTTCTCATCACGACGAGCCTATTGTCACTTTCTCAATGGTCGTGCATTTAGAGAGGATTACAGATTTGCGTTCTTTAGGCCAAAGATGGCAGCTTGTGTCTGAGAGGTATTGAGGTACTTGACATTTTACCCTGGGTAAAATTTAATGGATATGACGTCTAATGTTCCATCAAAATATCAGACTCAATTCAAGCAATGGACATTTCTCCAGTGCAATGTGAATTTGATTATTATTCAGGAAACTGTCTGTAGGTGGTAAGTGTCTTTGGCACTCTCAATGAATTAGGACAGGGGTGCGTCCGTGATTGAACGATCTCCACATCGCTTCTGTAGGATGTAGGTGTGAAGAATTTTTTTGATGAACAATTTGAGCTCCTAAGAGGCCCACTTTCCAACTGCATAAACCTCTTATGAAATACATTTGCAAGCATAAACTTTTACGATGTGTGCACTTTCTGAGAAATAAACGCCATATTTTAAAACCCTCAGTATGTTAAAGGAATAGTTCACTCAAAAATGACTTTTTTTTTCATTGAACGCACAAAGAGATGTTTTGAAGAAGGACTTAAATTTCAGCCTTTTCCTCACACAAGGCCATCATGTGACTAAAAAATAATAATAAAATAAAAATAAAAAAGTTATCCTCAATCAGGCATGAGCTTCAGTGCTGCTCTCGTGCATCATCATTAGTTTAATGTGATCTCATGTTACGTTAAATGAGATCAAATGACTATTCGACAACGAAAAGTTTTGCTGACAATTTTTTATTGTCGACGTTGTCGATAACGTCGACTAATCGTTTCAGCCCTACTGAGGGCAAGTGACACTGTTTGTGTAAGCAGAATGTTTCCATTTCACATGTCAAGGTTTTCCTGCCTGTGTTCCGTGTTGCCATCATATTTCTAGTTCTCACTACAGCCCCATTTGCAGCCTGAGGCACCATGACACACACATACATGCACACATGCTGCTGCTTGCTGACCTATGACCTTGTCAGCTGAGTGAGTACCATTCTAGGAGAGAGAGAGAGAGAGAGAGAGAGAGAGAGAGAGAGAGAGAGAGAGAGAGGCCTGTTAGTTGGACAGGGTTTGAAGAGGCTTCTCAGTTTTTTTTATTTAATTTGTCATTCTTGTGACATCCTTCACATTTCTGGGTGTTGTTTATGTTGCACTGTTTGGAGCGAATCAAAGCATATCATTGTGTGTTCTCTCTCACATTCTTACAGAATAAACAGTGCAATTACATACAGTAACGCTGCAAGGTGTAAGTAGGACAAACACCTGATGTTACAGAAACAGGTTGCTTAAAGGGATAGTTCACCCACAAATGCCTCATGTTGTTTCAAACCTGTATGACTTTTTTTAGGCACAATGTTAGCCTATTTTTTCTAGGGTTAAAGTAAAAAATGTCAGGTGGTATAACCATCTGGAGACAGAAAAAATAAGTCTCATTAAAAGTTGGATGTTTTTTGTTTTTGGCACCATTCGGAGTCAATTCTAGAGACTGTTGTACGTGAAATTCCCAGGAGATCAGCAGTTACAGAAATACTCAAACCAGCCCGTCTGGCACCAACAATCATGCCACGGTCAAAATCACTGAGATCACATTTTTCCCCATTCTGATAGTTGATGAAACATTATCTGAAGCTCCTGATCCGTACATGCATGATTTTAGGGATTGCACTGCTGCCACATGATTAGCTGATTAGATAATCACATGAATAAGTAGATGTACAGGTGTTCCTAATAAAGTGCTCAGTGAGTGTTTTTAAAGATAACCTTTTTTTTTTTTTTTTTTTTAGATATTAATGAGTATGTACTGTATTCAAGGTGCAAGAAAAGTATTTTAATATCTTTTACTTGATGGTTACATCACATGACATTTTTAAAGTCATTAAATAAAATTAGTTTGTTGAAAATGCTATAAAAAAAAATAAAAAAAAATTGTTAAACCAACATGGACTTGACACATGTTGTAAGCTAGATTTTTAAAAAGATTTGCTCATTTTTATCACTTTGGCCAACCCATAAATTCAGGCAAGTTTTCAGAATTTGAGTGTAATAATACTGATAATTCTTGAAAGATGCCATCTTGTTTAAAGCTTCAACGGTTTCTGTGGCAAGCAGAAAGAGAAGCTCACATTTTGTGACCCGGGTGGACAAACAGGAGAGTAGTTATTATTCAGTCCATCCCATTTTTTGTGGTTAGAGCCAGAGTTTTTTTGAAAACAGTTAGCAATTTGAGGGGAGTCTATAGAGTGTGTTGAGCAGCTCATTTGCCTAATCTTGGGAACTAGAGTGGAAGCGGGCAGTATAATGAGAAGCATGGCTTGTATAGGGGTGGGGGGGCTGTAGCTCAGGCTAAAGTGGGCAGGGGGGGAAGGGGACACTCTGAAAGACATGAAGGTATTAATCAAACAAAAGGGGCAAGTCTGAGCAGAGGGAAAACGCTAGCGGAATGGTCAAGCATTTTGCATTTTCATACCTTTTGTCCTGGTGGACAGAGAGCGAGTTTGATAGAGAAAGAAAGGAGAGAGAGAGTGAGCGAGGCGGTGAGAAAGAGGTGTCATTCTCTGTGGGCTCGTCACACAGCAAACATTTGTCCACTTTTTGGAGTGCCAGAGACAGGACTGGAATGCGTGCCATGCGCCGTGTTTCATCGGGAGCGAATAGCCCCGAGCGTGGTTCTGCATCGCTGTGCGTTAAAGGGCAAACAATTGAACCTTCAATAATGGAACACCAACTTGAGGTTTTAGTCTCTCTAAAAATGCATCAGGGACTCTCTGCTTCACGGAAAAATTTAACTAGCGCCTTTGTGTGCAAACTGCGAGATGGCCCTCTCACAGGTAGCTTAGTGCTTTTGAAACAAGATAGGCTTTTTGGCCAGCTGTGAAATAAGTGGACTGCACCAGGGGCAAATGAGACAGAAAAATGGGCTGAAGTGCGTTTGCTCTTCGACGGCACATGCCAGTCTATGGATTAAGGAGCTGTTATTATATTTGATTGGATTTTCATGTTCCGTTTCACAGTAGACCACCTGCCCATGTATTTACATCTGATTGTTTAATTAACCCCAATTTTCCCTTCACTCACAGTCCCTAGGGCTAAACAAGCTATTTACATGCACACACACACACACACACACACACCAAACACCAAAGTATGCGTTCCTCAAACCTCAAATGGCAGTAATGTTGTAATGACATGGGCATTATCCTGCGTAATCTACCAGCAAATTCATTATAATTAATTAGGAACAACAATTCTCAGTTTTCTTCATCTCTCTTTCCTTCAAGTGCTGTGCACAGTGTTGCTGGCTGTTCACTCTACAGTTAGCAGCCCATAGCTTTGGCAGGACCGCGGACATAGATACCCTTTCTCTACCATTCATTCTGCATGTGAATGAGCTCCCTGCAGCTAAATGTCAGCTCTTCTTTTTGCATGCTTATAAAACTAGCTGGGAGAATATGTGACTGGTGCGTGCCCATGCAAATCTCGACACCACGATGCTAGAGTGATGCTATGTCATTGCTAAGGTGTTCGAAGTGGTATTTAGCATGTTGCTATGTGGTTGCTAAGGCGATTTGAGTGTTTGCTATAAAGGGCCAGAAATTAAGGGGGGCTCAGGGCTAAAATGCCACCACAAATACCTCTACATTTAAAAATGCAGGGGTGTAAAATGCACTCGTAATGAATTGTTCTGTTTGTTTTTTTTTTATTGTAACATCTGATACTGTTATTAATATTCTATTATAGTTTTAGTTATACATATTATGGAAAAAAGTAGCTCATGTTGATTTAATTTTTGGGTAACAGTAATAAATACATTTTGAAAATTTGTATAATGAATTAATTAAATAGAAGTCAACAGATGAGACTTACTTTGTTTTTAATGGTTAGGAAAAAAAATGTGCCATCATAAAGGTAAAAATGATACGTGTTTAAACTAGGGAGAAAATTTTGGAAAAAATCCAATAAAAATAGGGCTGTTGATTTAATGATTTAATTCAGTGCGATTAATTATATAAAAAATAATGTGTTCAAAAAATTAACACAATCATGTCCCAGGACTGTAATAAGGAAGATTCCTGAGCAATTCAAGCTTGAAGTACCACCTGTTTTCTCCAGGGGGCAGTAAGCGAAACTTCAGCTGAATAGGCATTGCGCAGCTTATACAGAGAACAAACCAACCCTTCAGCAGATAGCACAACACAAAGATGCATTCTTACGTTCAGAACACAGCTTGATGGAATGCAAATCTGAATTAGGGATCTCAGGATGTGTTTTTCTAAGTATTAAACTACTTTTAACTTGACACAGCAACCTAAAAATGGTATGTTTATGATGCGATGCAAAAACTCCAAAACTTTTTGCTGTGAACTGTAGGCCAATGAATGGCTTATGTTCAGTAAAATGCAATTAAACAATACATTGGATTCTAAAGCCACTTTTTGCATTGTCTTATCAGTGCTTAACTCCTCTGCCACAATAATATAATGTATTTTAATTATCTGAATATAATTTTTTTTATAATATATATATATATATATATATATATATATATATATATATATATATATATATATATATATACACACAGTACTGTGCAAACGTTTTAGGCACTTGGGAAAAATGTTGCATAATGAGGATGTCTTCAAAAATACCAGTAAACATAAAAAAAGCTAAATCAATATTTGGTGTGGCCACCTTTGCCTTCAAAACAGCACCAGTTCTCCTAGGTACAACTGGATACGGTTTTTCTTGGTTGTTGGCAGATAGGATGTTCCAAGCTGCTTGGAGAATTTGCCACAGTTCTTCTATCTAGTCTCAATTGCTTCTGTCTCTTTTTGTAATCCCAGACTGACTCACTATTCAGTGGGGGGCTCTGTGGGGATCATGCCATCTGTTGCAGGGCTCCCTGTTCTTCTGTTCTATTCTAATTGCAAAAGTAATGTTTGGGAGTCTAACATTTACTTTTCCTATTGACACACTAAAGCTGAAAATATAAATAACCATCGTAAGACAAATGTTTTTGTGAAACATCTTATGTGCCATAAGACGTTTGCATAGTACTGTAAATATATATATATATATATATAATTTGTATTAATTTAAATATAACTATTTATAATTATTTCATCATTATATATTGGATTATTGTTATTTGAATTATAACATTCTCTTATATATGCGATAAATTGCGATTAATTAATTGGCACACCATGTAATTCATTCGATTATACATTTTTGGTTAGAGAGCAACAGTGCCCGCCCACTTGCTCAGCCGTCTGGGTTTCGGGTGTATTTTTCCCAGTAATTTTTCCCATAGACTTTTCATATTATCCTTCATAAAAGAGTTTTAAGCCATGAACCAAAACAACCAGCTCTGAGGTAAATCACAACATCACAAACTTTGGTTTGAGGAAAAAAAAGTATTTGAAAATCAGACATAAGACAAAGGTACAAGGCTGTGTACTGACCGTCTTTTATGAAGGCATGGATTACAATCCCATGAAGCATTGCTAATGATGTCATTAAAAAAAAACTATGTTAATATATAAAACTATTGATTTTAGGTTGTTGATTATAAGTATAGAAACAATATATTTTATGTTAATTGTAAAATATATAAGTAGTTTAAGGGTGAAGAGACACTGACTCGATTACGTCATCCACAGAGCGTCATGGGAGTGGGTGGTTGTTCTGAAGCACATGTCACGGGCTTCGTTGGCTGCGGTTCTCTGATTGGTGAAGCTTTCTCTGACGGATCATGGGTAATGTAGTTGTTTACCATGAATTCCGCTATCAAACGTGATTTTTAACCAATGAAGTTGAAATATTGCAGACGAATGGCTTCAACGGAAGCATATACCATCGATGAACAACCTCGTAGCTCATGGTTGGTCTGTCTTTAAAGGTCGTTGAAATCAATTAGCCTATGAGATAAATTAATGGGATTTTTACTTCCGGAACCAGACTGTTGCATTCAATTGGCCCATGCCCACGTGACTTTTTACGTTTGCGTTGTCGGATTTTTTGAATAAGATGATTTTTATTAGTTATTAGTGGATTGGTGTGCATGTAAATGTGCTGAATGATATTCTAATCCCTAGTTTCAACATACTTTGTTCTGTCTTATTGTCTGCCAAGCAAAAACCGCTAGCTTGATTCCTCAGAAAACAGTAAAACACACAAGCTGCATGATTTGAGGTACTGTAGCATTCATGTCTTTAGCGCAAATGGTGCGGGACAGGGTATGCACCAAAGTTTAATACTTAACGTTAATCCTTAACCCCTAGTATTAGTAACACTTGCCTTAGTGAGCACCACAAAATATGACTTAAATGCTCGCTCCAAACAGTTCTGCGTAGTTGACTATTAAAGGACCACCTGTAGGCAAAACTTTTCAACTGTAGAAAGCTCAGGTAAACACGTCTCGTCTAAAAGACCAGGATCAGATTTTGCCCTAGGTTTTGGCAAAATGTATGATTAGAGTAAACAGTCAGCCACACTTTAAGTGAATGATTAATTTGAAATGGATGACATGCAACTATAGCTTTGTTAAACTGCCCCACCCCTCTCTGAATAGCTAATCTGGTTAACAGGTGTTAATGATAAATGCCTGCTGAAGCGCTCACATCAAGTTACAAAGATTTAAAGTTAAGCTGGTGTGAGAACGACCCACTCATGTTACTCGTCATTTTCCATGGATGAGAAACTTTTGCAAATATTCTGTTTCTATCTTTGAGTAGTTCGTCCCTCGTCCGAGGCCTCTTAGATCGTCAAAGTGAGTGAAATGAGGTCAGTGTCACAATGAGGGAAATCTGAGGAGATTCTTGTTTGTTTTCTCTGGTCTCTGTTTCTCTAGCAAAGACCTTCTGCATTAAAATGCTGCCAAATCCCCTCCCATTACTAAAGAAAAAGAGGAATCAGGAGTCTAATTGTACTATACGCCCATTCAAGAATCAAAAATATAAAGAGGTAAATGTGAAAATACCCATATTGGCGAGCACATGCACACAGATTTGCACACTAGGTTATAATGAGGGTGCTGGAAAATGCACACATCTTATGCAGGCACACACCCCTGCTAAGGGAACGCATGGAAAATTGATGCGCGCACACTCCCAGTGATAAGCCTAGTGAGTTTCGTTGCCAAGGGAATATGGCCATCCGTATTGTAAAAGATCACACACAAGCGAGCTGGTTGCAGGACAGACCTTTCCATTTTGTCACCTTGACTTTAATTTAAAAGTCATCTGCAAAATGCATAACTTATTCAGCTGTGAGACACATTTGTCATTCCTCGCTTTATATTTATTTGGGGAAAGATAATGATAGGAGCACTTTATTTGAGCTTGGCAGGCACGAAATTGAATTTGCACAGGTACTTTAGCTTTGAAAACTTAAACAGTTGTCTTTTGGAAACAAAAAAAACAAAGAAAAGCAATTTCAAAATGGCATTTTATTGTCAGATGATTTCTCTGTCTAGCATTCACTCTGTTATTTCTAACAAGATTGACAGACAACACACTGACAGGCTTAGAGTAACATGAAACTTGAAACATTTGCTCTGGAAATCACATTGTTAGGCAGGTAGGCCTTTCTGGTGACTGCACTATGAGCTCTGTGCCTTCGGAGAATTTCACTGAAGTAAAGTTTATAAAAGTTCCAGTGGAAACTTTCAGCGTTAGGTGTCTCAGTCAGGTGATACTGAGGTCGCTGCTGGCCCTCCATAAGCTACTTCCTTCAGTTACCTCTTTAACATTTTACATTTACTGTCTCTAAGGCCAACAGGATCTTCACATTTACCCTCACAGGTCACAGATCTGAGACGTTCTCAGAAGTATTTGCATACCCTACTGTAGCTTTCCGGCCTCTCCCGTCTCAGACTAAACCTGAAGCCTTAGCTAATCTCAGATCATGTCATTCTCTATAACAGGTCATTTTATACTTTTTGATGACAAAGATTGCGAGGGACTCCCTTCTTGAAGTATTAAAAGGCAGCCATATACTTTAATGTAAAGACCCTTTTGTATGTATGAGAAAAATAGTAAGCACGTTATCACAGTATAGTATATAAAAAAATTAAATAACTGGATATTATGTTGTCATTTTCAGGGACGCAAACTACTCACCTTTTAGCTAAAGTCAGCTTTTCTGAAGCTAATTTTTTACATTTTCCTTCGTAAAATCACATGACATGGTTACTTTAAGCATAAACACTTAAAAAAAGCTTTAAATGCAACAAACAGATCACCTCTCATGAGTTTGCGTTTTACTAAAGCCAAAAGAAATGATAAAAATATTATCTAAAATTATATACTTTGTATTAAGTTAAAGGGGTAGTTCACCCAAAAATAAAAATGATCTCATCATGCATCAGGGAGTCATCCTCATGCCATCCCAGATGTGTTTGACTTTCTATCTTCAGCAGAACACAAACAAAGATTTATAGAAGTATATCTCAGGTCTGTAGGTCCATAAAATGCAAGTGAATGGTGTTCAGCACTTTAAAGCTCCAAAAAGCTTAGACATTCGTAATAAAAGTAATCCATATGACTTAATGTCTTTAAAGTGATACGATCGCTTTAGCTGAGAAACAGATATACTGTATATTTAAGTCCTTTTCACTATAATTGTTTACTTCTGGTCACTCTCCAAAGTGCGTCCACGAGGGGACTCAGTTCATGCTGCCTCTCGCGTGATGTAAGCGCGCTGGCTTGCATTTGATGCAGTTTGGGAAATATAGAAACTGTGTTCTCCGTGCAAATAACACGTATAAAGAGCACATACATGTTACATAAATCTACCTCTGTCCGGTATCTTTTCATGCGCATATTTTTCATTTTGTAATCCAAACAAATCGCTGTACCCAACTCTTAAAGCCTATCATTTTATTTTCATTCCTTAAAAAGGAATTGAATTTGTGACTTGCAAATAAATGTTTTATAGCATAACAGACCTCTATTGGGGGTAATAGAGCTAGTGATGAGTATTGAGTTAGATTGATATAATAAATCATATCAAATCTGACTTGTCTGTGCACATGGAAGACACATTGAAAAAAAATATCAGACATGTATCAGATGTATTTCTACATTTGAAAGTGGCCCAGATCACATTTGAAAATGTCAGATTAATGTACTATTAAGTGTGGCTGTTAAGACTGTCATCCAATTAACAGATCAGTGCCACATTCAGCTGAAGTGTGAAGGTAGCCAAAGAGTCATGGTGTGTCTCAATCAGCTCCCTAGTTCAGTAGTCAGGGAACTGATTGGTGAGTCAGACATTTTTAGGGCTGTCCCAATTGCAAAATCGTTTCAGTGCAATGAAACGTTCACTCCCAAAAAAAATCCCAGAATGCACCGTTAAAACCAGGGAGCATCGTTGCTCATTATGTTCCCTTACCGGAAACGTTGTCATTTCTTCCGAAGTCTTTCAAGTCGTTCGAAGACGAGCACAAGTATAAAACTATGAAGTCAAAGCCTTATTTTCTCTATAGAGTTGTTAGAAAAAGGTTAAAAACATACTCCTTTATATTTTCAAGTAATTTATCTTTCATAGTAACAATGTACTTTAAAATATCTACAACGAAAATGCACCACAGTGTCATTTTATACAGCAGTGTTTTTGATTAATACTAGCTGTGATTTAATGCATGACCATTTATGTGTCGTAGGTGATGTAGTGCCCTATGATTCCGTGGTGCGGAAAACATGCACGGAATAGCGGGATCCTGTCATAAAAACGGAATGAACTATAAAACGCGGAATGTCACGGAATTTGAAATGTTTGGGATGAAATTAATGTATAAATGCACAATTAGACAAATTTAAATTGTGATATGTGCTAGTGTGATGATTAAACCACAAAAGGCTGAGATTTAATATAACAAATAGTCTGTACGGTCTGCATGAGCTGCGTGCTTCAACAGTAAATGAATGTGAGAAGCTGCTGCTTATACACTAACTGCATCATTAATTTCACGTGCGCTCTGTGTGTGTATTAATGGCAAAGAGCAGATTACTTTATTCACTGTGAAGTGCATAGCACATGCAGACTATATATTTATATAATTAGTCATAGCCTTTTGCGTTTTAGTAAGCACATTAGCCCATATAGTGAACTGCTTTTCCAGAGGTGAGATGTGAAGCCTTCAAAAACATCCATTTTTCCACCAAATCGCTAAAAGCTCCATTTAACTAGATGTGTGAAACTGAAAAAAATACGACAGAAATAGTCAAATGTAATATTCAATGTAGTAGTAGTAGTAATATAATAATGATTATAATAATATATCAATCATAATTTAATTCTATTTTAGTTATATATATGTAATATTCAATGTAGTTGTAGTAGTAGTAGTAATAATGCTAATAATAATATATCAATAATAAATACATTATATTTTAGTAATATCTCAAGCATGATTTTCATCACTGCTTTCATTAATACTGTGATGCTCTACTGTGCAGCACTGTATTTGACCAAAAAAATAAATAAATTAAAATAAATATATTTAAAAAATAAAATAAAATAATAAAACAAAAAACTCCAATGTTGTGTTTTGTATTGTGCTGTGAGGATCAGTATAGACACTCTTCATTTAATAAAAAATAATGCAATGGTATGTTGAAAAGTAATTGTTCTGTTTTCGTTTAATTAAAATTCTATGAATTAATTTAATTAGACAGATCCTGGAAAAAATAAATAAAACGGATTTCATAGGGCCCTAGTGACTGAGTCATAATTGTCCCAATATTCAGTGGATGAACACCCTTGCCAGTGCAGGAATTCATGTTCACAATATATTGATTCCCAATATAGAGAGCTGATTGAGACGCTCCATCAGAAAAATGCTTTCTGCCTCTTGCTGACATCTTTGAAGGGTGTGGTTTTGGAGAGGGTGTGTTCAATTGAATCCATGGGGGTGGTCGCAATTATCCTACTTGATAAATCAAATGTTGGAAAGCGAAGCTATTAAAGAAGTGTCTCCTTTTGAAATGACATACATTATAAGATGAATTTGGTATAGCCAATTTTGAAGTTTGCATCTCTTTTCTCAATGCAATTAATTACTCTGTGCTTTGTCCGATTTGTAAAAATGAGTCTGACAGTAACCTCGCTGCATTAACCACAGTAAATTACACAGAGGAAGGCACAGCTCAGATACTCAATTAACCTCTGTGCCTTCATCTCAGTGCTGGCCTTGTCAGTGGTTATTCAGTACAGACACCTTTGCTGATCACCAGGGTGAGTGCCCAGCACATGGTGTGGTGGCAAATGCTCCATAAAACCAAACCACCGGTCCTTCTCACATGCTCTGGAACTGACTGACCCCTGAGCTTATTTTCTAGTTGAGTGGGCTCTTATAACGAGTTGTCACTTGATTGTCACGAACCCAAGATGATGTTGGCAGGTTCATTTTTGATGGAGGGAGATGTGCTAGAATGCGGTTTCTGATATTTTTGCATGGATTAGGGTTACGATTTACCACTATAGTTTTATTCCATTGCATCTTTATATCAAGAATGTGGACAGTGAAAATAAACAGGCAGTTTTTCTGTCTGAATGCTGACAGCGTCTAGCCGCTCATGTCATACAGGAGCCATGGCGCGTTTCATCACATCCTTTCATTTGTGTATTTTTTTGATACACAAACACACTCACACATACACATACACACAATGATAATAAACCAAGCAGTAAACACAGGCCAAGACATACATGTAATTAATGACCATAACAACACATCTGTCTGAAAAGACGCTTAATTGTTTGTTTTGGAGGCTGTGGTCATTTATTGATTTATGGAGGCAGTCATTAGGTCCCTTTTAGCAGAGACTGGAATGTGTGGCTTCTTCCGCAGCCCCTGACAGATTCTTTACCATTCAGATTTCTCAACTTATTATCCTGTCTCTTTAAGTATCTCGTCCTGAAGTTGGCACCAAAATCCTCATCCTGTATTCCAGCCGTGCGCACCCTGTCAAGACAGGAATGCGAGGGACTGGGCGACGGACCAAGGATGCTTGTTATAGGGGATATCAAATTAGTGTGTCTAAGCCTGGCAGTCCCATTTCAAGTTTTATGTAGCAGTTTTGTATTGTTATTTTGGATTTACGGCATACTTTATGGACTGCGGTCTAGTTAGCAGCACAGTGGAGACCGTAAATTGCGAAGCGTTTGATTGTAAATGCGGTAAAACAACACAGAAGGCCTTGATGGAAATTTTCTAAAATGGAATAAACATTTTCCGTTTTCATGGCTCCTTTTATGTGGACGTGAACCTCAGATGGCCACGTTTTACTCTGGCCATGAGGATGTTGTATAGTTCTTTATTATAGGTATCGTTTTAAAGCTTAGAAGCTCTACTTTACAATGCATGCAGGCATTATGAACAAAACGTTCTCAGAAATCTCATTAATAAAATCAAGTCTGCATGCTATGCAAACCTTTAGCCATTGTTGTTTTTGCATGATAAATTATTTCTCATGTACAATTATTATGTTTTATTTGTTTGGAGACACTTGGAGACATTTTTGGACACTAGGATAAATTAGTTTTGTAATGCTATAACTTTTGATTGCTTTGTTGTATCAACACAATATTTTACTCAGTTACAGATGACATGATTGGGAACAGAACAAAAGCAGTTTTTCGGAGTTACCTTATTTACACCATAAGATATATAATGAATAAAACCAGAAAAAAGAAGAAAGATTTTTCAGCAGTTTCTTAGGCTGAGAGTCTTAGAATTTATCATAATCTATATAATTAAAAACGTTGAAACGTTTTCTTTAAAATCATACTAGAGATATGTATATGTAGAGATATACTACCACTTTTCTCTTCCGATCCGATTCCGATATCGGAAATCTCGGTATTGGCCAGTACCGATCCAAAGCCGATACCAGTGTTGTTGTTTTTTCATAATTGGTTTAGAATATCTTTATATTATTGTGTGGAACTAATTGGGAGTGCTCTTTAATATGTAAAGAAACACAAACCTCTAACTACACATTATTTCAATATAAATGTATAGCTTATTAAGAAACACTTTATTATTAACTAGTATACTGGATAATGTAGCAGCAAAATTAACAGTAATTCCAGTCTTCAAGACATCAGTAGAAAATAAACCAGTGTTTTATTTTTGCCTTTTTTATTTATTTATTTATTTTTTTTCAAAAATGTTTCAACTTGCATCTGGACTTTAAATGATTCAGATCTCTTTTTTGTTCAATTTAGTTGTAAGACATCAGCTCACTTTTCATTCACACAGTTATTTTTTGGAACACATTCAACTTAAATATTGTTATAAATTGTAAACAAATACTAATGATGACAATAACAATAATAATAATACATTGTTATTAATATTATTATTATTATTGACTTTTAATTTTAAATACAACAGTAATATATTTAAATTGTGCACTTTTTAAACCCTCACGCTTTTATTTTGACATTCTAAACTCTCCAGGAAGTCCTGTATGTGTCTGTTTGTAGGCAAGTTCACAGTAGTTTAATTCACTTCTTATTCAAATTCTGGTGAAATGCACCTCCAGTGCCATTCTAAATGCATATTATAAGTGAACTGAACTATTGAGCATCTACATCTGAGCATCTACATTTCTTGAGTAGCGCTCAAATATTGCGAACCACTGTTAAGACTAAAAATAGCCGCGAGTGCATCACCAGCGCTGCGCATACTATATATTTACTTATTAAACACAGTCTTTTGTGATTCACAGAGCTATTGCACGTCTTCAAGTGGCTTTGAATTAAATGCACGAGTCATATGAACTGCTTTAATGGTGTTTTTATAGTTCTTTTATGTCATTTTTGGAGCTTGACAGTAACGAACAGTAACAAACATGACTAACACACAGTATCGGATTTGGATCGGGCTCGTCGGACCGATACCTGATCCGTCTAAAAGCTTCAGTATTGGAGCCGATACCGATCCAGGTAAATCATACCAAACACTTGACCCTTCTTTTTTTAGAGTTATAAGCCTTTAATTTTAAGTATGCCACTGAAACAGGAAATCTTTAAAAACACCTTCAGAGCTTAAAGGGTTAAAGAAGATTGCAAAATATTCAGAAATATATAAATATATAAGTAGTTTAAGAATGTAGTTTGACCGATTCTATTGCATAATTCGCAGTGAGTCATGGGAGTGGCACGCTTTGATCACCCGCAATTATGTTGTTGATTTCCCCCCTCAGGATCATGAGTAGTGTTCGGCTATTAAACAAGTTAAAATAACGCAGACTGATGGCTTCAACAGCATATACCATCAATTAACAATGTCGGAGCTCACGGTAGGTTTGTATTTTAAGATTTAAAAGTCATTGTTAAATATCTATTTCCCTATGGAAAGAAATGAATGGGATTCTTACTTCCGGAACCAGACTGTTATGTTCTATAGCTAGATCAATGCTGATCAAATTGCTACACTAAGCTAAAGAATAAAAACAACACTGTAAATTAGCATACATATGATCACACAGCTTTGCACATGTATAGAGAGTATGCATAGTTGCATATGCTTATTTACATAGGCAAACTCAAGAAGTATGCCTTTTTAACAAGCCTTAAACTTACTGTGGGCCAAGCGAATCCCTCTAGTATGGAGCATTCACGGTCGCTGCCCACCCCACCGGTCCCAGTGCACACAGGCATTCCTCGCGGATCACTGCTCTTGCCCCCTTTATTCCCATTCTGTGGCTGCGCTGACACCTGTTCCGCCACTCTCCCCCTAGCTCCTCATTAACAGCATGTGATATTAATGGGAGGTGAATGCTGCTAAATGATGGCCTCCTAAAAGCTCCGTTCAGCTCTGTGCGTCCACATGCAGACCTGATTTGCATGCCAATCCACCCCCCCCCCACACCCACACACACATTTCCCAGGCCACTGCCCAGCCAAAACAGTGAATTGAACCTTCTGTCCCTATCTGTTCCTGCTTTCTGTACCCTCATATTTCTTATTTTTCTCTGTCTCTCTCTGTCCAGCTGACCGCCTGCACCTGGGCATGATATGTGTGCACTGAATCGCTCAGTCATACTGGTTGCTTTCTGCTCTGTGCCTGTTCTTTTTCTTTTGACTGTCATTATATTCAGTTCAGGGGCATAAATCACTCGTCAGCTTTGTTTGGAATCATACACAGAGCCGGTGCTCTGACATTTGGCATGTATGCATGTGCGTATCTGTTAATGTGTGCATCTGCGCATGCATGCACGTGTTTGTGTAAGAAGGCAGAAGAAAGCAGCCTCTCTAATGTGTATTTAAAGCACCTGTTGATAAATGTAAATAGAAATAAAGCTAGAACATTGCAAACATTATATTAGAGTTGCAATTAAATTGTTCTTATGTATGTATGACGTTGTAGGACAGTTCAGTGGAAAGGAGGAAGCGAGAACCGGCTTAACAATATAAATAATAGTTTAATGATTAACTTAAACAAAAAGACAAACACAAACACATGCCGGGCAGATGCCCGTACCTCTCTGTCGAACTGCCGCCTCCGGTCACCTTTATCCCTCTCGGGCTTGATCAGCCTGATTAGGGGCCGGGTGTGTAGAATCACGGCCCGGCCCCGCTCCTCCGCCCTGCCACAGACGTTCATTCTGCAACAGAAAAGGAGATGTTACAGTCCCACCAGGATTTTGCGGTACTTTTTCTTGTATCAAAATGTGTGTCAGTGATGTTCAAGTGCAATTACCTGTGAATATCTTTGTGCAAAATAACTGAATATGCAGTTAGCAAGCAAACAATAATAAATACAAACAGAAATACAATACATTTCAGAGGTGAAATACGTGAAATGGCTACTACGAGTTCTTTGGAAGACCCATAATTGTTTTTAAATTAAAATTTCTGCTTCAGACAATGCAAATAAACTAAAAGTGTAAAAGGTAAAAGTGTTGAGCTACAAAAAAGCAGTAAACTAAAAACAAAAAATGTCACAAGTATCACATTGTCTGATCGCAATCATTTGATTTAACCACAGTTATTTGAAATAACCGTGATCACTGAGCACTTTAAATTCTAATCACACTTTACTATCCAAATAAGGTAATTTTAATAGAATATTGAAATGCCAATGCTGCATTTTTGTGTCTCATTTTACTGTGCAACAGTACATTATGTAAGCACTCCAAAAAAACTCAGACTGTCACCGACCCGCACTGCAGACTAGAGGTCTGCAACCTGATCCGGGCCCAACGGGACCTGAGAGCCCAATAGGTTTCGGGCCGGGTTCGGGTCAGTTTTTCAAGTAGGACTTTGGGTTCGGGTTGGGTTCGGGTTTGTAATTAATGAAAAAATAAACAGGCTTACCGAACTTGTTTCGCGCTCGCGTTCTCACTCACAGACATGCGAATTGACGAGTTAGGCCCGTTCACATCGAACGTGTTTTTGCGCGCATCTGTTCTGTTTTCCCATTGTTTAAACACATGCTGGACGAATGTCTTTGACATTTGCTCCGCGTCTCGCTTTTTCTTCAGTGTCTCGCGCAGGACCGGCATATTTTAAACACCATGTCAAGTTAAAATGAACTTTCAAAAACGCATGTTGAGACACCTGCACTCTGTTTCATGTGTTTTGCGTCTAGATTGTTTTTAGCACAGTTGTCACAAAGATTCAACATTCTGAACAAGTTCAGTCTGCATAGAGGGGACTGTTGCAGTGTTTCATATTATTCCAGATTGTTCTGCACCAAGTGAAGTTTCAGCAAATAAACGCAAGGCAATGCTTTTTTCCCCTTCTGCTCTAGTGTACTAAGGGGCTGCTGTGCCTTGTTAAAACTGTGTATGTTTACTGTTTCAGTACTGTTATGAATGTTGCCTATATGCTTACATAAAAACAGCCTATTGCAACAGTTCTTGCTAGGAGAAGAAATTAGATAGTGAGCGATATCGGGTTTGGGCTTAAAATCTGACAGTATCGTTCGGGCGTCGGGTCGAGTTTAATTTTTAAGGCCCGTGCAGACCTCTACTGCAGACCACATTTAGAGCAGCTCCAGAAGAGAGCATGTGAAGAATAAACGCAAGCTGTGAAATAAAGTTAAACAAGGATTTTGATAGTGAACACAAAGCACTCAGGTTTCACTTTAATTTAACATTTGTGCAATGGCAAATGTTCTTGGTTGTTGTATGTTTATACACACAGTGACGGAGGAGAAGAAGAGCAGCTTCTTACTCTGTTACTATGGAGTTGGGTGGGATGTCTCGACTGCATCAAGCACATCGAGCACTTTTTTTGCCACTACAAAACATGGAGAAAAGCAGTTGGATTACCTCAGATTCATGGTTTATGCAAAAAAAATTGGGAAATTAAACAAAATTGCAAGCTTTCACAAATAATGCGGAGAGTGGTTGAATTTGCATAATCCTTGAGGGACTGATGTTAGGTAGAATGTTAGCCTCAGTCACCATTCACTTTTATTGCATTTTTTACCATACAATAAAAATGAATGGTTATTGAACATAAGTCCAATGTTCATGCACATACACTCAATACTCACTCACTTCCTGCCTCTGACTCTTTTAATGAATGTTGGCATTCAAGACTTTCTTAAGAAATGACCACTTCTTTAAAAGGCTGCAGAGCCATACATGTCCTTTTGAAACACAGAGAATGCACTTCCACTTGTGTGGTATTGTCTGCTTTAGGGCATTTCCCTGCAGTAGATGCTCTATGGATACGGTATTGTAACACAAGATAAAAGAACAATAGTCTTTCCTACTGTATCTGCTTTTCATGTGGAGATTAGAGGACAGAGCATTGAAAAGCCACTGGAACATTTTGTTTCTCAACTATTATTTTCATGTAAAAATCCAGAATTAAATAAAATAAAACTGGCATTAAACTGAGATATATATATATATAATATATACACTGATCAGCCACAACATTAAAACCACCTGCCTACTATTGTGTAGGTCCCCCTCGTGCTGCCAAAACATCGCCAACCCGCATCTTTCTCACCACATTTGTACAGAGCTATCTGTATTATCTGAATTACCGTAGACTTTGTCAGTTCGAACCAGTCTGGCCATTCTCTGTTGATCTCTCTCATCAACAAGGCGTTTCCGTCCACAGAACTGTCGCTCACTGGATGTTTTTTGTTTTTGGCACATTTCGGAGTAAATTCTAGAGACTGTTGTGTGTGAAAATCCCAGGAGATCAGCAGTTACAGAAATACTCAAACCAGCCCGTCTGGCAGCAACAATCATCCATGCAATTATCTAATCAGCCAATCATGTGGCAGTAGTGCAATGCATAAAATCATGCAGACACGGTTCAGGAGCTTCAGTTACTATTCACATCAACCATCAGAATGGGGAAAACATTTTATCTCAATGATTTGGACCGTGGCATGATTGTTGGTGCCAGATGGGCTAGTTTGAGTATTTCTGTAACTGCTGATCTCTTGGGATTTTCACACACAACAGTCTCTAGAATTTACTCAGAATGTTGCCAAAAACAAAAAAACATCCAGTGAGCGGCAGTTCTGTGGACGGAAACGCCTTGTTGATGAGAGAGGTCAACAGAGAATGGCCAGAATGTTAGGCCAGTGCCTGCGGCTGAATCACAGCAGTGCTGATGTAGGGCTATATCCCACTCTTGCTCGTGTGATATTGCTTAAATAAATATATATATATATATATATATACACACACACAGTATATCACATTTTAATTTAAATGTATATATTTTCTGTTTAAACTCAGTTATATTTTATTTTATTCTGCATATTATTTTTCTACTACTTTTTTAAAATTCGTGAACATTAATTTGGGAACAGAGAACATTCATCTGTAAAATTTATGCTAACCACATAGGAGACATCAACCTTATAACATGCAAACTGATGTTAATGTGCAGGACATTAGGTCAGAGTTTCTCAAAACAAACTAACCCTAACCCTAACCTGAACTGAAAAACACAGGACACCTTAAACGGCCTGTGTTGAAATGATAACAGTAAGTATATTTATGCTGTGATATGATCTTTTACATTTATTTTAATTTAGGGTTCTGAATCGTAAGGAATTTTACGATTCCTGTTCCGATTCCGATTCCTCTTAACAATTCCGGTTCCTTAACGGTTCCAGTAACGATTCCAGTAATTCTTTTAGTACTTTTTTTTTTTTAAAGAATTATTTAGAAATGAGAAATGCAATTCTTATTGCATTACCTACCCTCTGCTGTGTTACCAAATAATGAGATAATTTCAGATTTGTACAGAGCAGATATAACAAATCAGAATCAATTTGATCATAAGATTCCGGTATTTTTTAAAGAATGGAACCGGTTCTGAACAAGAACCGGTTCTCGGTTCCCAACCCAATTTAATTATCATTATTGAGTCTCTATTAAAGTACTAGCAGAAGGGTGTAATTGTCATAAACATTAGCTGTGAAATTTTGTTGGCTGTGGTGCGGCTACCAATGAATTAGCGAAATGCTCAGTTTTAAAGCCACGGTTTATTGTGAATAAGCAACTGGCAGTACATTTGTTTCTGAAGGTGATAAACAACTGTTTACTTCAAACAATTAAAGACTCCAGGAATAGAACATTATAAAGCTAGCCTTAATTATGAAGGGCAGCTGTAAATGAGATGTCTTGGTGGTTAAATTTAGAATATACACTTAAAACCTTTTTACTTTCTTTATTCCTAATTGGCAAGAACAAGATGTAGTCAAACTGGTTTGAAACACTATCTCTTTCTTTAGCCTGGCAATTGTAGCAGACTGTGTACCCAGATAACCCTTCTCTTCACTGCTTCAACTCTAATAAATAACCTTATTTGATGATGTTGCTGTGCTTTGCCAAAACAATGTTGATTTCGTCTCCTGCTTGGATAACTTTGTTAGCCATTTGTTATTGCCAGACATTACTGACACTTTTATTACGGTCTATCTTTCATTAGAAGAAGAGGGTGTTAAAATAAAGAAAACACACCCTAATAAAAATGTAAGCTGTGTGATTGCATAACAAAGCAATTTCAATCTTTGAAATGTTTTGAAGTTAACACAGGATTGATTAGTTTGCCATTACGTGTTTTGTCTGTGCTGTGTTTAGGCGCTAAACATTAATGCTAAGCGTTGATGCTTCTCGAGGTGCGATTGGTAGTCAAAACACAAATCTTTTCATGCCTCTTGGTAGATAAGCAAACTAAACCTCTAAATCACCTTTAGTGACTGTAATCGACCGTGAGCAAACAGAGAGGAATGGAAATGAGGGGCTTGTTTGTCATTCCAAGCAACAGAACAAAAAGAGCATAGACCCCAGACATTAAACAAGCCAACACAACGTCTGCACATTACACAGTTCTTAAGCAAACGTTTATGTGTGTTTTAATGTCGAAGGGTAAGTCTGCCCTCTGCTAACTCTTTTATAGGATAACTTCAGGTGACAGAGTGGCTTGACGGACAGGCTTGTGCCTGTTTCTTCTCAGGGGAAGTTTCTTTCCCTTGCCCTTCCTGGCGATCACTTACCCTAGTGTTTACTTACCCCTGTTTTGTTCACACAGCTCTCTGTCAGCTTGCAATATTATACCACTTTCAATGTTGCCTAGACTCAAGTCTGCTCTCGGAATGAGCTGTTGAGCTGCACAAGTTTCCTCCTGGAGTATTGGGAGTGAGCTCAATCCTAAAAGCCTTCAACAACTTGATCGCTTAGAAGTACCAAACCTGAGTGCACTTGACTGACCCCTCATCACAGGAGCAGGAGCCCTACTCCAGCCCACACAGACGTCCAAATCAGATCCTGAGGTTTAGAGGTGTCTGCGTATGCAAGATCTGTTTGAGGGCTTAACTCTTGATTCATGCCATTAGATAAGAAATGAGGCTCATCATTTTTACGACTGATTAGGTTCACTGATGTCTGATGGTCTTTTAACTGTCTAGGATTTGAAGATCTAGCAGCATTCTCTTCATCTGGGATTTTTGGTTCCAATTCATTACGTCGCAAGTCCAAAGTAATTAAAGAAACACAAGCCCGGTTTGTCTTGGATGACACTTCTGTGATATTGCAACATTTTTTGTGGGGTTCCCATTTCACATGTGTGCCGTGTTCCTCAGCTGTTAGTAATTCCGTCTGAGGGAGTTTACGTACCGAGACTCATCAGTTAAGGGGCGTCCAAGAAAAGTTCCTGATGAATTTGCTGTCCTATATATTGTGTTTCCCTCTCTGCAGCTGCACCGAGGTCCAGCCCAGAAATTCTGCACGCTCATGGGCCTCTTTCCTCACCTCTGTTCCACAAGCATTGAATTAGTGCTAGACATATAAGAGCTCTCAATGGGTTTAAACTCTCTGTCATTGGAATTGAGTATCTGAGCAAAGCTAAATCTAGTTTCCATTCGATACAGTTGGGCAAAGTGGTGTAACAGGTCACTCTTAGCCCTTTTCAACCGACATGGCTCGGGGCGGGTTCCTGGGCCGGTGTGAATTCTTGAACTGTTCCGCTCGTTTCTATGCTTGCTGGTCTCTGTGCAGAAACCGTTTACGTCAGGGGGCGGAAGGTGCGATAATGTTTTGTCACCAGGTAAAGTTTTCCAAACAACAAAAGTTTGGCTATCTACCGTCTGCAGCAAGGAGTACTTCTTCACTCTATAACAACAATAAAAAACCCACAAAAATGTCAGACATCAAAATTGTTGAGGAAATGTGGAGGAAACGAGCACTCTACTCACGATGTGGTCTTCCACGGAGATCCAAGATAAACTAGAGAGATCGCAAAGAAAGAAATGAGTCTACGAGGAGATACGGCAAGAAATGATGCATGCCGGCTTCAATCTGACGATTGACCAAATCATAAACAAATTGAAAAAAACTTAAAAGAGAGTACAGAGACCATAAGAAGGACCTAAACAAAAGTGACAGTGGAGGAAGCAATGATGTTTTTGATACGATCAGTCAGCCAATTAACCGGGGTATTGAGTTCAATCAGTCACGCTCGAGACAAACACAGAATCGCCAGTGTCCTCTGTGGCTGATCTCGGTAAGTTATTACTTTTGCCAACTTTGTTAGCTTTCCTACACTCTTCTAATCTTATTTTGTGCATTGTTTTGTTCAGCAAAGGGACTACTCACTAGTTAGGAAGATCGCTGCTATATGTTAAGCAAACTGGTGAAGTTCTCAATCAAGAGGTAAACGTAATATTATATGCTATGGCAAAAATCCAAATATAACGATATGCTACAGCGGTGTTAATAACGAACTCCACTGTTACAGTTTGTAGTATTAGCTAGTAAAGCCAAAATCAAAAAAAGTTAATGCAAAATAATGTCATTACGTTACCTGTCATCCTAAGCATAAATGTGATCTCGGGCTATCCTGTTGAGTAATGGAATAACTTTGGATTGCATTTCTCTGTATGTTTAAATATGTCCTAAAAACAGACACAAAAGCTGTACACAAACACTGTGATGCACCATGTTTGTGGGCAAGTGAGGTAGTCACGGAAAACTACGACGTAGCCACGTAACGCGTTACGTCACAGATATTGTTCTCAAGTCAGTGGTTCAAGTTGTTCGGTTCTCAAAAGCGCGGCTGGTTTGCGATAGGCTCAAGATTGCCCAGGCCATGAACCAGCCGAGCACAGACTCGGCACAACAAACTTTGCCATTTTTGTTGAAAAGGGCTATCTAATGACCTGGAGCCTGGAACACTTTTTGTCTGTCATTTTCCGAATTGTGTTTGGGTTTGGCTGTTGACGTCTGGGTAGTGCAATGGGCTAGTGGATGCATAATGAACCAATGCATGCGGTCTGTAGCGGAAGCTACCCCGGAGGCTCTTGTTTATAGTTCCCAGAGGACCACAGGGAGTCATAACTCATCCCACGAAGACGAGCTAGGCCTAACTCATTGGCCTGGAATCTGTGGCAAGAGAGTGCTTTTTCTTTTCCCTTTAATGTGTTACTCCTCAGTGGGGGGATCCTGGTTAAGTGGTCATGGGTGTGAAGAGTAACACTGGTTCTCTCCTTGGGTCATGGAACATGATGGAGCAGCAGCTGATATGGTCCACCCATAAAAAGTCTAGAAGAGATCAAAATCCATCAGTCTGTGGTCTAGATAAGAGCTTAAAGGCACATATTCATTCTGTGCTATCACTCTTATCTATTATACATTTCCTGTTCTCTTACTTCCTCTCTAATGTGTTTGTAGCCGTCTCATTGCAGTTGAATAAGTGTTCATTTTCTTAATTAATGTCCATCTATGGTTTAATAGAGACCATAATGGATAGTGAGGAAAAGCTTGCCATTGATTGTACACTGAACCCTGGCCTACATGCTGACAAATATCAATGAAGTGTTTTTTGGCAGACAAGTTCCATCGACTGGCAGGACATCATCTTGTTGCTTCAGACCCCTTACAATTTGCTTTCAATGCCTCATTTCAGTGCACTCCCTTCTGCCAAAATTATCGACTAGAAGATCTACCAACCTGCTTTCAAAGAAACACGTTACTATGCCTAAGTTTCTGCAAAATGATTTTGACGTTGTATGTATGGCGGCAGTTTCCTAGTGGTGCTACAACAACAAATTGTATTAACTTTCACACAAATCACGAGTAAAATGGCATATTATCGGTTCATTTTCACCCTGTTCCTCACACAATGCTATCTTATAACATCTAAACACTTTTACTTCAGCGCATGACTTGTAAGCCGACATAAGTTTGCATTACATAACCAACCACATCTATATTTCACTTCGAATAACGTAATGTAGTTTTGAAAAATTTTGCCACATTCGCGTAATTTCCATGAGATTAGACTGCTTCTATTGGTCTCTCTCTTGGTCGATTATCAAGCCTGAGAATTGTCATTTACAAGGATAAGTTCATAATCACAGCTGCACTACGTTTAGACCAGGCATAGGTAATAAAGCTAGCAAAATGGGCTTGCTTTTTACTGAGGGCACGGTATTATGAACATATTGGGTGTCAGCAGCACACTTTGCACTGTAGCAGATTGAATAATTTGCACTTGGGAGATGGTTATGGATTACACAGGGGGTAATTTGAGGCTGTGATCTAGCCCAGCAGGTCACTTCTTTAATTTTTCCTTAGCGGGTTTAAAAGCTGTTGCTGTAAATGGCTTCTCATCACGCCTTCGCAGAGTTCCAATGCTAAGCGTGCAGTAATTATGCTAGATGTTAATGTTAGGTACAGTGTCTCTGCTGAACATATGCTCGCAGGAATAAGATGTTTTTCTTGACTGAAGCCTCACTGTTTGTTTGATATTTGACTTTGGTCCTTTTTTACTCCATTGTTAGTGATGATGACCCTTTTTAAGCAAAAACAGATGCCACATACTCCAAGTGTAATTAACAATGCCATTTTCTATGGTTTACATAGATTATTGGTTTCAGTCAACCATCAGTGATTTACTGTCTGCTGTGTATAAAAAAACAAAAACAAAACAGGAATACAAAATAAAATATGACTTACATTAGTTCCTTTTTATGTGTTCTTTGGGAACTATTATATTTCAAAACTCTTTAGAGCATGGCCTTTCATATGTGCATGTTGAAAAACACTGTGTTCGATTCACTGATTTTAATGCAAATGAGATCGAAAGGTAATGAAGTGTCCCCTCTGCACACATGGTTTCTCACACACATGGCTGCTAGAAAAGAAAGCCTGCAAGATATTGCTAATCTCAGTAACAGAGGAATATAAGCCTTTCATTTTAGAATAAATAAGCATGCTTTTTTTCCCATACAAGGAAATTGAATGCTAACTGAGGCTAATATTCTGCTTAACATCTCCTTTTGTCTTAAATGGATGAAATAATCTCATAGGGTTTTGGAACAAATGAGGGTGAGTAAATGAGGACAGAATTGTCATTTTTGGGTGAATTAACCCTTTGAGTTTAAAAGGCATTGCGTCTTGGAACAGTGTGTATTTATGGAGTGCTATTTTGCATGCATTAGAGTAACTTTCCCTCCTCCTCACCATCTGCATCCAGCCCCAGGCTGCTGTGGCATCATGATTTCTGGTCACAGTTGGACAGCAAATCTCCAGGTTTGAATGGTGCTGTTTTCCTTCTTTCATAAGAGTGGAGTCTCGTTGTTGAGGTGTTAGACTGCCATAGAGCCCATTGTAGATGATGTGAGTGTTCACTTCTTAATTTGTTTTGAGATGACGCAGCTACCAGTGCATCTAGTGCCGAGGCATTTTAATGAAAAGGCAAATTTTTATATTCTTGACTTAAAAAATGCATGATATTTTTTAAAACAAAAAAATACTTTTAAAATAATTTTCACTTTTGGGAAATTAATGATTAAGATGCATACACTCTCATGTATCTCATGTAAGTTGCAAGGAAAGGTGTATATATATATATATATATAGATATATATAGATATATATATATATATATATATATATAGATATATATAGATATATATATAGATATATATGAGGCACGTGGCACCCACACAGAAACCCGCTTCAACACGCCCCAAAAGTTGATGAGCACAGGGCGCCATACAAGCTAGAACCGCAACTGCATCTAGCAATAGATTGTCATATCTCGGATGTCCTGCAATTATGAGATAAGCTCAGTTATAATGAGGGGGACATGTTCCCCTGCTTTTACAATTTTCCAATGACTTTTTGGGCAATAACCATTAGGCCTATATATTTAGAACATGAAGTAAGATTTTTTTTAAATCAGATAGGACTAAGTTTTAATCTGTCCTATACCCCTGGGGATTCTCCAGTGTTGAGCATTATCTACAACTAATGAGTCTGCATAAAAGCAATTGTTTTGCACATTTTGAGACAGGTACGTTGAAAAAAAAAAAAAAAAACATATTAGTGAAGCAACCAGTGATAGCAGTTTTTAGTGAAGTTACTTGCCTTAGCTGGTGTTCCCAGCATGCGCTAGGCTTGAATAATTAATAAGCTTGCTTGATTTTATTAATTAATTTATTAGTTTATTTTAAATGTACCATTTACATTATTTTATGTACCATCACATCAGATTTGTAAGTAAAGTTTACTGTATAAACTGAAAGCTAGATTTACTCACTTTGTTCAATATTACAACATGAGGTTAAGTAGATTTTACTTCATTTTATACCATAAATAAATCTTACTAGTCATTTTTTCAGTGTTAATGTGGCAGTGCAATTCTTGTACCGAACTGGCAGTTGGAGAAAAAAATCTGTTTTAGGTTAACCTTTAAAGTGCAGGAAAGAACACCTTCCCTTGTGACTTAACTGAAACATTCAGCAGGCTAAAAGTGAGAGGAAACCCATACCTGCATGTCTCCCTCACTCCTATGAATATTTACCATCAGCAGTCAGTCCTGGAACATAACCGGGTGTTGTAGAACAGTGTTTGTTTCTGACAGCTTGCGAGCGGCCCATCTGTGGCTTCCTCCAGCATGCAAGCTTTCCTGGC
Source organism: Myxocyprinus asiaticus (assembly GCF_019703515.2). NCBI lineage: Eukaryota > Metazoa > Chordata > Actinopteri > Cypriniformes > Catostomidae > Myxocyprinus > Myxocyprinus asiaticus. Next base: position 5,655,910 of record NC_059378.1, on the reverse strand, counting down.
TCGTGTTGAATGTGATGGATGACCTACAGAGGTTCCACTGGGATTTCCATATCAATGAGAAGAGCCCAGCACAGAATTACCCGTACCGTTAGGATATTTTACTGATTGTTATAAAGGCTCTTTAAGCTCATAAAAGAGGTAGTAAAGGACATTGTTTTTGAGGGTTAATGACCAAGCAGAACTGAGTGGTTAATATAATCTCATGGACAATGAGGAGGAGGAGGGTTTATTTGGTGAAGGATATTTGGACAACAATAAGTGGGGTCATGCTTGGATTTTTTTTTGCAGAACTCTCAGCCAGATAAAATATGTTCTCTCATTTGGTGTTTTTCGAAGTGCACACACATCAACAACAAAAGATGGTTGAAGAGATGGAATAAATTGCTCATATGTGTTTTCCTAAGAAATGGTCCCATTTCTAAGTCTTTCTCTGAATCTCTACTAGTATAGTATTTTTATTCTACTGTCACAATGTGGATTAAGTGAAAACTCATTGGATCTTCTGTCATTAGTCACCAAGACTCAAAAGGATTCATGCCTTGTTCAGAAACTTTGACTTCTCACTGGCTTCTCACTAGCCTGACAGAGAAGTTTTGGTATTTTTGTGCAATCATGCATTAAGTCTAGGCACAGGTGGGTGTGGCGAAATTGCGCGTGTGAAGCGCTAATGGGCTTGGTCAAGTGCATTTTACTTCTGAGGTTCTTCTCTGGTTTTTATATAGTCCATTCCCTGTCAAGCACGAGCGATATAAACAAAGACAGCACAATCATAAGTTGGTAGTGTAAATGGACTGTATGCAATGAATTCGAAGAATAGAAATATGGACATACATTCTTTTGTGCATGAATTGTGTCCATGTATACACATGGAAAATGTGGTTTTCATCAGAATTTGGATTTACGCTTTATTAAATTATAAAGAATGTAGCATTATTGAATGAAAGTATTATTAATCATTTTCATCTACTGACACACAAATCATGGCTGGTATTGACAGTGATTGTATCGGCACGCGCTTCACTTCTACCGGTAAATTTAGATTTTGAAAAATTTAATTAATTTATGTAAACATGAAAAAGTAAACCAAAAATATTTCTAAATTCAAATTGCATTTCAAACGAAGTGGTCAAAAAAATCATAGCAAACATCCAGACATTTTACTCTCTCCAACTTCTTCCAGGAGGTAGGTCATGTTGATTTAAAACTTGATAGTATATAAAAAAAAAAAAGGAAATAAGAAGCAACCACATAATTTTGTGATGCTTCTATGACACTTTTGGCTCACGTGTCGACTTGTGTGTTCTTCAGGACTCACACACCGTTCCTTTCAGCTCTACGCTCTATCAGTTGAGCTACTGTGCAATTTGTAGTTTGTTATGTAAGACAAATATTAAAATGTATAATTTTTTTTAAGTCATGCACTATAGTAAAAGTGTTTAGATGTCATAAAATAGCATTGTGTGAAGAACAGAGTGAAAAGTAAGTGTTTATGAACTGATTTCATACTTGTGAAAGAAAATAAAAGAATTGTTGTAGCACCTCTAGTGTTCATTTCACACGATACGTACAACGAGCCAGATTAAACTCATTCAGCAAAAATGTAGGTACAGTAACATGATTCTAACATGAGACTAGCTTGTAAGGACCCAGGCATAACTTTACCAAGGTTATCAAGGACAAAGGAACCAACATGTCATGCAAACCTCCAAACCACACAGGCATGACAAATTGGATTCCTCTTATGTTCGTACACGCACAATTTACAAATTTTTAATCATTTATTGCTTTGTTCTTTGGCCTGTGGGCAAGGAGTAGTGCTAGCAATTATCATTTTCATCAACTCAGTGCACAGTGGTGTTTCTAAACCTGTCAACTTGATGTAGACATTTTTTTTGTGGTTCTGTGCAATGTCAGTTACCTCGCAGGTATTTTTGCCGTGGTGCAAGACTGTCAGAGTACATTGATTTGAAATTGCCTGGAATTTCATCTTTTGCTTAGAAAAATGAATCTTCCTGCACACTGTCAGTAAATTTATACCTGTAATCAAACTGTGGAATGCTTTATTTATGACACTTGATTTACATTGCAACAACTGTAATGTTTTTTGAATAGGGTGTTCTCTCAAAACCAAACACATTTAGGCCCCTAGCGTCACAAGTTGGCCGCACACCATCGAGCCTCCTTAACTGCAAAAACATATTCTTGAAACACAGAAAGAGATCAGCGCTCTTAAATAGTTGGCAAGAAGAATAGGATGTTGTAATCCGACATGATGCAATGTCCAGCGTTTGCGGAACGAGTTGCTATGATGTGCTTTGGAAAAGCAATCAGTTGGAAAGGCGGTCTGTCTGTTAGCATGAGCTGTGAATCTCTTCACTCTCTGTTGTGTTGTCAGACACAGCAAATCATCTGAAGCCGGATCTTTACACAAGCAAGAGAGTTTGACGAAGGGAAAGAGCAAGAGCGAAAGCAGCTTGCAATTACCATTTTGCAGTCCCCTTGTGAGACACATTCAAAGTAAATAATTAAGCATTTCACTGAAGCAACACCATCCTATATAAACAAGCTGCTAAAGAGGCGCTGGGATTGATTGGAGGGACTGGCCTTTTGACAGACACAAATTAGAGAGTAGCCAAGAACGTCTTACTTGTTTAGAGTTTGTGTGCGCACATCTTGGGCTATCTGTCAACAGCTGGGTATCTGACTGCTTATTTTTATGCAAATTTTGGTATATCACTTAAAAAATGTTGAATGGGTACACCAAGATGCAAATAAAGTTTCCAAAATACGCATAAAATACTTTTGCTTGCTCAAGGTGGATAGATTTGTTATTCGGTAAGAATACATGTGCATAAAATTGACTGAATATATTCCCTTAGAATTTATATAGGAATATACACTTAACTGAGCACTTTATTAGGAACACCTTTACACCTACTTGTTTATCCGATTATCTAATCAGCCAATTGTGTGGCAGTAGTGCAATGTATAAAATTATGCAGATACGGGTCTGGAGCTTCAGTTAATGTTCACATAAATCATCAGAATGGGGAAAACTTTTGATCTCAGTGATTTCGACCGTGGCATGATAGTTGGTGCCAGACGGGCTGGTTTGTGTAGTTCCGTAACTGCTGGGATTTTCACAATAATCTCTAGATTTTACTTAGAATGGTGCCCAAAGCAAAAAACATCCAGTGAGTGGCAGTTCTGTGGACGGAAAGGCCTTGTTAATATGAGAGGTCAACAGAAAATGGCCAGACTGGTTCAGGCTGACAGAAAGGCTACAGTAACTCAGATAACCGCTCTGTACAATTGTAGTGAGCAGAATAGCATCTCAAAATGCACAACACATCGAATTTTGAGGTGGATGGGCTACAACAGCAGAAGACCACGTCGGGCACTTAATTAGGACCATAATGTTCTTAATAAAGTGCTCAGTGAGTGTGGATGCGCATCAAAAAAAGTCATGTGAATTTTTTCTCAACAAGTCATTCGCTCAGAGAATGTCATCAATATCATTGCATAGTATCTCAAATGTTACTCTGGATATTCTTAAATGCCAAAGCCTGTTGTCAAAATCATTGGCTACTATTACCTCCCAGAACTGCACTCAAAAAATATACTTTGAAAATATACGCATTTATATTGTATAATCTTAAAAAATATATATATTTTTTTAAATAAATACAATTAAAATGCATATATATTCAAAATAGGCGAAAATATTTTTTTGAGTGTGTCTGACACGCTTTTGGTACCACAAATAAGGAATCTGCCACTGTACACTAGCACACATGAAGTTTGTTAGAGGGTTTTGTTTGCATGCTCTAAACAGTAAGTTATTAATTACACATAGGCCTATTAAAAGAGCCACAGTTATCTATAACATTATCTATTTTGCACCAATTTCCCCAGAAGTGATGATTCTGTTCTTTTAAACACGGGATGGAAAAGCTACTTTATTTGCAAATGGTTTTTGCGATATTTCAACTTGGATGGAAACTTAGCTACTGTGTGAGAGAGCGAAAAAAAGTTTTGCACTGTTTTCTCGACTTACCTCTATATCATCTTTTGCAACTCTTGAATGATGTGCTAGGATGATCTATAAGGAAGGAGAACTACCGTAGCCCATCCCACTCTGAACCCTGGGAATTTGGAGCTACATCATGTTGTCAAGCAGTCAGGAACACTCCGCCGACTGTGTGGTAGCATATTTCACAAGAAATTGCGCACTGCCAAAATCAACCGCCTGCTTCCTCTTCCTCTAAAGCACACTGATACTCTGTGTTGGCTGAGTCCATCTTCCTACTGCCTGCCTTGCCACATCACTCCACACTTCCCTACATCATCATCATCTGACCCCTAAATTCAGCATTTAGTAGACCATGTGTAATCCCGGAGAATTCATAAATCTCCCCAAGAGAGCGAGACCTATCCATGGACATATGTAAAGCGAAGCTAATTCTGATTTGCTCTTCTCAAGCCCCTAAAGCAATGCTGGTGAGGTTTGGGTATCTGCCACCTTCTGGATTAAAGCCCCGTTCTTTAAGCACATTCTGTGTGCAGTATGCTCTGGCATACGGACACAATTACCATACAAAGACATTCTGTAATGCAGCGGTTATGTGCGCTCCAACTAATTGACCCTCGTTGTGCTGAAAGATTTCTGGACAGCTAGGGGCATGTCAGAACTGTGCAGCGGTGCTCACTCATCATTCCAACCACACAGGCCTTTGCCCTTCACCCTGACATATGAATGCTATTATCACGTACACACACCACTCGGATGAAATTATTTCCTCCGACCCTTCGGTAAATTGCAGCAGGATCCTAGTGTATGTTTATGGAGTATTTGCTTGCACTGAATAGCAGTAACACCCTAAATATCCTAATGTTTTTCTTTTTGTTTTGTTTTTTTGAAGAAGAAAATCCAATAGCTGTCATTTCTCAGGTGTGTCTCAGAGAGAACATGCCCTTGAGAAACAAATGGCTGCATAGCGGAGATGACTCCGTTAATCTGTGCTTGAGTGTGTGCCCGCTGCTACAGTTCTACATGTTCCTTTGTGAGGGAGACGTACTGAGGATTTGTTCTAAGCAAATTGCACACCAAATTTTGCTACACATGTTACAAACGTTCCAAGCCAAAGTGACAAAGGGAGCTGCTACTCTTAATCATGTGCAGTGGTGGGAGGGAATCTTAATCATTAGCCTTCATTATGTGTTCTAACAGGAAAATGATGCACTTTGGGAATCAGCATGGTATTAGTGTGATATATGCTTCTAAATGCTGGTCTGTGACTCACTGTTGTGCATTTACTTTGAAGCTGGCACTTGTTGGAAGTATCACCATGAGCTATCTAAGGGCAGAGGGAGGTTTTTTAAGCACTCACTGCCAAAACATTTCAGTTAGTTTCTCCACATCCACCTCTGCAAGTTTTAGCAGAATAGTACCTTCGTAGTCATAACCAGGCCGCCCACCACCCACATAATTGAGTCAGAGTCCATCCAGCCATTCCTGAGGTAGTATTCTCTGGAGAGTATATAAAATCAGATGCAGTCATGCACAGTAGAGAAATCAGCAATTGTCAAGCAATGGACTGAACATCTAAAGACATTGTTTTATCTTGCCAAGTCATCATTCTTGATGCTAATTTAGAAAATGGGACCAAAAGGTCATCATTGAAGCCCTGAATGTATGTCTGGGTTTTCTCTTTAACTTTTAAAACTTTTACACACTTTTAGCACTGTGAACTTCTAGAAAGTAAAGTCTTGTTAACACATTTTTTACACCAATTCTTTTTTTTCTTTTTTTTATTTGTCTACTGATAATGTCCAACAGTGTATGTACACACGTCACAGGAGATTTATGTCATTTTTGCTGAAAGTCATGAAAATTCCCACCACAGTGTCATTTCCAGCTCATCTCAAATTCTGTATTGTTTTTAATAGAATTCTGTAGTGGAAATGACATTTTTAACTTTTTAAAAATAAAGTGGCCAACTCCTTTGCCTTGCTAACATTTTATGTATCATAAATACACACAATTAGATAATATTTTCACACTTTTTTGCATAATTTGGAATAACTGCAGCATGATTGGAAATACAAATATTCTTCTCACAAGTGATATTTACCTAGATTTTTCTTTGTTTCAAACATCACTTGTCTCATATTTCATCTCAAGCATGCTTTTAACTGACACTTTTGTCGATATGGTTAACAAGTAGGCCTACACTAATTTTTAGAAAGAACTTAACTAGGGGCAAAATTGTTTGGTGTAGTGGAAATGACTCCAGAACTGAGGAACAGAAAAATTGACAGAAATCATTTTCACACAATAAATGTTAAAAATGGTTTGTTTATTTCTTTGTTTGTCATAGTTTTAAACATGCGTCCTTAGACAAGCCCTTATAATAAATCTCCGACTGATTGACTAATTCAGTTGTAAAATAAATTGCTGTGAACTGTAGGCCAATGATTGACTTTGTTCAGCAATATGGAAATAAACAATATATTGGATTCTAAAGCCACTTTTTGAAAGTCTTATCAAACATTTACTCGTCTGCCACTATAAAGTAATGCATTTGAATTATCTGAATGTTTTTTTTTTATAATGTATATATTTTATTTATATTTATTTAAATATAACTATTTATAATTGTTTAATCGTTATATATTGAATTATTGTTATTTGAAGGGCTTTCTCAGCAAATATGTATATATGCAATTCATTCGATTAGTTAATTGGCATACCTTGTAATTAATTCAGTTAAAAATGTTAATCGATTGACAGTCCTAATATATATATATATATATATATATATATATATATATATAAAAAATGTTTCTGTATGAGGTAGGTACACAAAGTCAAATGCTGCTTGTGCAACAAGAGAGTGTGTGTGGTATTCTGTGGCAGTCTACAGCCCAAACCCTAATCACCTCCCCAAATAAACAAACCTCCCGTTAATGATCCGTGTAGCCATTTTATATGGCAGCGCCAGCGTTCCCCAAAGAACTTGCTGTGGCCTTTTTAAAAGTAGCGATTTTAACAGGTGCCTCTTTTTCTGGCACAGGGGCATAGCTGCTGACCAATCAATTTCCTCAGCTGTAATCCCTTGTCTAAGAGGATCCTGTTTCCTATCAATTAACATGGACTGGTGTTCAGAGGCTCTCTTTGTTTACATCCTTGTGATGAACAGCTGGCCTATATAACCAATGCCAGGAAGAACTATATGGCTCCTGACAGCTCTGCTATAAGCTAGGTTTCCTCGAATACACCTAGTGAAAGTCCTTGAAAGGTTTTATACTACATTAACAACTACCTCCACTGCATTTTGAATTTCTTAGCCTGCTTTTCACTTAGGAGGTGCAACCAGAAAGACTCTTACTATTGCAGGCCTTTGGAAACCTACTCCCTTCATTGCATATTCCTGTTGCCTGGAAATGCACGGCTTCACAAAAAAAAAAAAAATCATCCCTGTTGAAAAGCTTAAACTCACGTGTCCTCTTGAGTCTTATGAAGGATGAAATACAACTGCACTGAGCTCCACTATGACTCAAGCTTATACATAGGCCCAGGTTGGAATGTGTTGTCACTCAACTCAAGACATGGTATTAGTGTAAACACAGTTAATCTTCACAGTGCTGTATCCACCACTGTCTTCAAAAAAGTCCACAAGAGAGTCCTGTGGAGCAGGCAGACCCCCTGGTTTACTTCAGCACAGAGGATGAAGAGCAGGAAGCAAGACATAGTTGTGAAGAACGGCCAAAACTGTGGGGAGTCGTAAATCTCAAGCTTGGCTATGTGTGCGTAAAGGCTTCTGGTAGGGTGGTTATCCATCGTAGAGTACAGGAGAGGCAGTGCATCATTCTTCCAGACTGCGAATAGCAGTAGCTTATGACAAGCCAATGAGAAAAGAATGTGAAAGAAAATATCCCATCACTAGGCAATACACTCACAGCGCTTTATAGAGGACTATCTCTTAAATTAGGTTATAGAATTCCCTTTTTCAATGGCCATATTATATTTATATTATATTTATTAGATTATATATTATACATTATTATACATTATATTTTGAATCCACAACCTACCAACTGAAGATAGAGTTCCACTTTACATTATGTTATCAATGGCCAAACAAACTCTGTTTAACTGGTCTTAGTATACATTTTTAGCTACATTTAATGTGTAATGTGCTTGTCTCAATAAATGTGTTATGGAGATTGAGGATGTCCGTTAAAAATAAACTGAACACCTGTGTAGTTTTTTTTCACTGAAAGCTTTGGTTTCCCCTGCAATATTCAGAGTTTTGCAAAATAATTTTGAAGTGGCTTGTTATGCGGCAGTTTCCTTGTTTTTGTGGTGCCTCCAGTGTTTATTTCACTTTTTTTTTTTTTACTTCACACAAATCATGAGTAAAACGGCAGATTAGCAGTTAATAAATAATGACATTCAGCATGACTTGTAAGCTGATACATTTTAACATTTGCATAACATAACTAACTCAAGCGCTATCAGGTTGCTCGGGATCTCCAGCGCTAACAGGTTTTACGGTAGCTCCAACGCAAAAGACTGGGGTACGAGGTGCGAAAAGCATTCAAGTCGACACATGAGCCGAAATTGTCATAGAAGTACCACAAAATGCTGTAGTCATCTCGCATTTGCTTTTATTAAACTATTGATTAGGTTTAGGGTAGGGAGGTCTGTTTTGTTTATTTAAATCTCGAAAGAGCATTAACCTTTAAAAAACATCATCTGTTTGGAAGAAATTTTAAGGCAACACCCAAACTAATATGTTTTCATTTTGAGTTTTGGCCTTCCATGCACACTGAGACAATGTTTTTGACAGCGAAAACTGAGCTTTTCGAAAAATGCTCTCCCAAGTCAATAAATCTGAAAAAGGCGTCATCGCGTTGTAGTGTGGACGGGGAATATGGAGGGATCTGAAAACGATGACGTATTTGTTTTCATGTGACACAGTCATGTGATCCATTCAACCCAAAACAATCAAGATGGCGGCCAGTGTTGTAGCGGCGCTGTTGTGCCTGCTATTCACTTAAAGATAAATGTTACTTTGTACAACTTTCACATTGCTATCCTTCAAAGGCGACGGGAAGTTACTCAGAATTGCTGTCCGACGAAGGAACATGAGGACAATTGCGTTTCAGACCATACATGGAACGTGATTTTTTGCATGCGCGGTAAGGGGATTTAAGCATTTTCATACGTTTCAGTGTGGATGAGAAACTTTTGTAAAACGCTTGAAAACATCAGTGTGGACGGAGAGCGTTTCGAAAATGAAAATGCCGTTTTCAAATGTATCCGGATTATTGTAGACATAGCCTAACTCGCTTTTAGTGCCACACAGTGGACATTTCATCTCAGAACTACCGCGATATGTATAATGAACCACCTAATGTAATTTGGAAAAATGTAGCCACAGTCATGGAATTTTCATGAGATCAGGCTGCCAAAATGCCTCATTTCTCAACACAACCCTATACAGTAGACGTCTTCGAAATCACTGTCATTTTCAAGGCCCCAACTTAATTGCAAGCAGCATTCTAAATCACATTAAAAAAGATAAAATAGCCTAATGCAAGATTAAAGAAAAGTCTGTAAATGAAAAGTATTTCCAATAGTTAAGACAAGTAATTATGTTGGCCTCAAGCTGAGCCTCTGAAAGGAGTTTTGTACTCTAATGCTTGTAAAAGGAAATCAAACCAGCTGTCCATGACTGTGATAAAACCTAAACTTCCTCTGTTCACATCAAGCCACATATTTCAATTTCTTCCAAAAAGTCTAACAACTTTCTCTTACTCTAATTACTAGAGGAAATTAATTAAGCCATCAATGCTATAAAATGGAATATTCACAGGGGATGACTGACGGCCATTCTGAACAGAGAACTATCATTCATGCGCCTCTGAGGACCCCAAATAGCAAAATGTGTTCTCTTTGACCCCAATTACTTGAAATATTCTTTAACACCAACTAATCAAAAGTGGATAGAGTAACTGGCCTCCAGTAACAAGGAAAATAATTTTTTCAACCCAGCAGTCTCACTAAACAGCTACAGAAAGGCTGGCTATTCCTGTTGCTTGGAGGTCTGACCTGACGTAGAACAGCTGGAGTACTTGAAGTGATTGTTTCAGGTTATGGGACATGACTTATTTCTACTGAACCAAATGGCAATTTTTGTCTGATACTTTTCAGTTCTCTCTCCATTTCAGTGCCATTCAGAGCTTCAGCATCAATGCAGACATGTCAAAACGGCTGGTCTCTTTATTTCTACAAACAGTAGAATATGCATTTTTACCCAGGGGATGAGAATGAATGATTTTTTTGATGCAAATCTACATAGAGGGCTATTTATGGAGTTCTGTGAAAAATAACTGTGATTTAAAGGCCACTATATCCACGCAGAATTTTTGGATAAGAGGCAGCAGCACCTGTGTTGCAATTTATAGCTCTTCTTTTTTCACATGCACACTCACTGACACATACATACCATGCAGTCTGCATAGTTTTTTACATTATGAATAAAAGATGTAAATGTAATTTCTCAAAGTGTACATTGGAAAGTGATGAAATTATATTCTATACAAAAAACAGTCACAGTAATTGCATACCTCAGCTTGCACATGTTTCCATATGAGAATGCCATATGCACAAACCAAATTAAATGCCAGTTTTGTGGTACTTGCGTTTATTTGGTTTGAAAGTACATAAAAATTCAATTCTGTGATGTTTTTTTTTATTTTGCATTACATACATGTCTACATTGCAAACCAAGCTTTTCTCTATGTTAAGGGAAGTCAGTCTGAACACAATTTTCTTGTCTCCCATGGCTAGAAACGTGCACAATGCATATTGTGGATATTCATGCACATTCGCCTGCAGAGGCAAAATAAAAAAAGGAAAGTCTGTCAAAGATTAGCTTTTCCCAGTATCAGTATGCTGCCACATTGTGTCTCTAGTGGTTATCTCATCTTTGTCCAACTGCTAACCTACATCCTGTACCCCATGTAAACCCTGCAGTGGAAGATCCAGATTAGTGGGCTGCTGTCTCCAAAATATCTTGGCTAAATCACAGAGTGGGGAAGAAGAGTCCACTAACCCACTATTTCCTTTTCCCTTCCTGATTTTACAAATGTCATCTTTATTACTGGAGACGGCTGTAATATCGAAGCATATTTAAGGCTGTTTCGTGTCAAACATGTTGATAGTATTTTATGGAGCAGTTGATTAAGTGGTATCACAAGAATCTATAAATGTCTGGATAAAGAATGATGTTAATGCACTATAAGATATGAAATATTCATAGCTTATTATACTTACTTCCGCAGCATTTCCTTGGGCAAAGACTGAGGATGAAAAAAGCTCTATATTAGGTATTCATTTCAGAACCTCTTTCTGTCTGAGTTGGATGTAGTTTTTGGAGTTATTTGTTATTTAGGAACCCTTTTAGAAACGTTGGAGACAACATTAGCAGAAGGATGAAAGGACTTCTCTTACTGTTCATTTACAATAGAAGATACAGTAGATGGCTAGATACTTTGGCTGCAATGTGTTTTTGATAAGTCTTTGAACTCACAGGCATTGACAGTTTTACAGAGTGTGACCTGGAAATACACAATCTAACCTATGTTTGTTTACTCTTGTTTCCACAGAAATGTTGATGGACTCCACCACGGCGACTGCAGAGCTGGGCTGGACAGTATATCCTGTGTCGGGGACAAGTGACAGCAGTGTACGTCCTCTTTTGAATGCATCTCTAAATTAACAAATGTCTATTTCTAATTGCATTAGAAATGCAATTTCTTGCCTTTTTAACCGTATTCACTTCGTTTCCCTAGGTTGCACTTAAAGGGAAAGTTCCCCCAAAACTGAAAATGTACTCATGTTGTTCTAAATAGGGCTGTGCAATATGGACCAAAAAAAAAATTATTATATAGTGAATGTTTTTATAGAAATTTTGATTTTAATTATGATTTTGACAAGTGTTTTTCCTTATACATAAACTCACCTAGCACTTTACTAGGAACACTATGGTTCTAATAAAGCGCCTGATGTGATCTTCTGCTGTTGAAGCCCATCCGACTCAATGTTCCAATTGTTATGCATTCTGAGATGCTATTCTGCTCACTACAATTGTACAGAGTGGTTATTTGAGTTACCGTAGACTTTGTCCGCTCGAACCAGTCTGGCCATTTTCCATTGACCTCTCTCATCAACAAGGCGTTTCTGTCTGCAGAACTGCCTCTCACTGAATGCTTTTTATTTTTGGCACCAGTATAACCAGTTACCATCATTTAAAAATAAAGTTTTCACTCCGGAACAATTGAAAATCTCTTTATTCCGGTATTCAGTTACGTTCTGCTAAAAATGTAATTCGTTTTTGGTTTTAGTTTCTTGGACAGTTTTTAGTCCCTGCTCACTGATCCTTTTTTTGGATTAGCAAGATCTCGTAAGTGTGCAAAAGATGTGCACTAATCAGAAAAAAGACTTAAACATCACAGAATTCTGAGTAAAAAATAAAAAATAAATAAAATTGCTGCCTGCTGCGGTTTAGAAATTGCACAGGCTCTTAACCGTATTTTATTGTGATTGCGATTAATTGCGCAGCCCTAGTTCCAACTTGTATGTTAAAAGTAGATGTTAGGCAGAATGTTAGCCTCAGTCACCATTCAGTGAATGGAAAAAAGATTTAATGAAAGTGAATGGTGACTGAGGCTAACATTGTGGATGGGTTTCCATCCACATATTTTTATGCGCATTTTGGGATATCGCATAAAGACTGCTGGATGGAAACACCAAGATGCAAATAAAATCTCCAGAATGTGCATAAAAAACGTATACGCTGGCTTGAGGTGGAAATATATATATATTTTTAAGAAGAAATGCGCATAAACTATTGTGTAAACATATTTACAGAATAAGTTCCTTTTGAATTTATTAGGAATACAAGAAAATAAAAATAAAAAATGTGACTAAAAAACTCGTTCATACTGTGACTTGACAAACCATCGGACCAATCATTGCATTTGAATTGTTGCTCTGGTCATCCTGAAATAATGGTCTCTAGAAAAACAACGCCTGCATAGAGTTTGCAGAGCAAAAAAGTTGAAAACAAACTTGAACTGAAGAACAGGTTTATTGACATTTTTGAAAACTATATTATACATCCGCACGGCAAAGACATAAGGAAGGAGGAACGCACACTCTTTGGGGCAGATTCACTAAACAGTTGCGCCACTTTTGCACGTGGTATTTCAGCGCAAATACCTGTGTCTTACTCACTAACCACTTGCAATCACGTATAGCGCGCAATCAGTGCTGAAATTGCGCTGCATCTTCAATATTTAAATGAAGTCATTGTTATTCCTTTCCATGCAAACACGCCTCTTTTCTATGTAAATTAGGCTCATTAAAGATTGCGCTTCATTCACAAAACTTCGTGCAATTTGCCCTGCGCAATTTACATCATGCTATTACCACCAAATGAAAGTAAAATAAATTGTATTTAAAAGAGATGTTTGAGATAATTTTCAACCGAACATTTCAGCAGTAATTAATCAAATACTCATCAAATGATGTTGAAGAGCGTTATAACCTGGCATTGTCACGGTCCGGTCACCTTGTCAGGTTGGGGTTCTGCCTGACAAGACCGTGACAGTATCGGCCTGCCTCAGTGTTTTGTGTACCCCTTTTGTGTGTGTGCACGGATCTGGTTTTTTGGGGCTGCCATGCGCGTGTTACAGCCGTGCACTCTCTGGTGATGTCATGGTCCTGGCACCTTGTCAGGTTGTGTGTTTTCGTCTTACAAGGACCGTGGCATCATCGTCCCTTGTCTGTTTTTGTCAAGGCATGTTTACGTTTTGCCCTCATCTGTTTCAGGTGCCACTGGCATGCTGAATCTGCATTTCCATGGGAACGCTGATCATTTCAACCTTCAACTACGAGCGGCACCTGACCCTTGTTTGTTTCCCCGCTTATTTAAATCCCCCGTGTGTCATGTCCGATCATTGCTATTGTTATTGTCTGTGTGAATGTTTGGTGCTGTGTTGTTCCAGAAGCGTGGTTACCTTCTGCTTCACCTGCGATCGTCGCCCAGTTCCTGTGGAGGAGGATTACTCGGTCTCTGCCCATGTGTCGGGGGAGAGACATTTACTGGCTTGCTTAGTTTGAAAAGAGAATTTTGTGTTGATTAATAAATCCGATTGAACTGTTTCCCTCTGCTTTTGTGTCCCTTTGTCTCCTGTCTCTCACCTGCCTGACAGGCATATATCCAGATGCGCTGTGTCGTCAAGCACACGTTCTGTATGTTTAAGAGATGATCCAGGTGTCTGGATCAAAGTGATGCTGTTCAGTCCCGACTGGGTGGGTCAAATACTGTGGTCTGTGGCATCCTCGGCTACACTGCACTCAGAATCGGACCGTAAGACCAGAATTGTGCGTGCAAATTGTGATCAGCAGCGCTTTTGTGGGCACGTTTGCGCCGTTGCCTGATCTGCATAATTCCTTTAGTGAATCGGTCACTAAACGAGCGCAGTTTGTGTGGCGCTATTCTTTCTTAGTGAATCTGCCCCGTAGTGCTCCCAGAACTGTGTGATGCGCTGTCGCTCCTAGACATAAGAGAAAGTTCTTTACAGTGTTTTGTCTGTGTTCTCTAAGCCGGGAGTATTTTATTAATAGAAGGGTCACAGTGGCTACAATTTCTCCGGAAGTGACGATTTTGTTCTTTTGAACACATGGGATGGCTTTATTCACACATTGTTATTGCGATATTATTTTTGAATAAATTAAATTTACAACTTGGCTGAAAACATAGCTAAAGTGCCTAACATCTCCTTTTGTGTTATGTGTGAACAACATGAGGGTGAGTAAATGACGACAGAATTTTTGTTTTGGTGAACTATTCCTTTAAGACAGACATGAAAATATTCATTATTGGTATATCTCTGTTGATTTAGACAGCATTTGGATGCAATTCATTTCTAGATAGCATACCTAGATGGGTTTCATCCATTCAGCATTTTCATCCATCTCATCCATTGGTTCAAGCCCAGTCAGCACTCGCTGGTCAGGCAGTAATTTATTGTCTCCTCCACCACACTAGGATCTATGTTCTTTCGAAGGGAACGGATCGGGGAGAAGAATAATATATTCCTGAGTAATTTTCTGGTGTATTTCTGAAAAACCACTCCCTATTTTATTCAATTATTTATGCTTCTGTGTCTGTTTTTGAGGGATGGTTCAAATTATACCATGCTGTGTGTCTGGAAGCAGTAAAAAAAAAAAAAAAAAGGAAGACTGTGTGGAAAAAAAGTGAGAGAGAAAAAGAGGATAGAGGGCTGACATTGTGGTTGTGCAACTTCAAAGTTCCTCAGATATAATTTTGCTCACCATCTTCTCTTCCAACCTGAGGGCACGCAGCTTTCTTTCCGTACTGATTGTAGCAATCAATATAAAAGAACAAAGAGGTCCGGTGTCTTCACTGCTCTGGATTCAATCTGCACAGAATAAGAGTCACCTCTCCTCTTCCTCTCTAACAAAAGAAATGGAATTACACATGCTTTGCATCACCACATCTTTTTCATCTTTGCAACTCTAAAGTTTAACAAAACAACTGCAAAAGTGATATTCTTTCAGTACCACAGCTAATGGCAATATATGTCAGAAGGAATATTTTAATATAAAGTGTGAAATGTGTTCAGATGCAGAAGTTATTTAGTTTTTGACACATTCAAAAATGTAGACTTCCACAACGGTTCCAATGTCTCTGAGGAAATGGATTCATCAGCAAGGAATTCTGGTGATCTGTCCAACTTTCCCTAGTCTTCATTTTCAGTTATAATGCTGTCTGATACCACATATTTTCAAAGAGCATATACATTTTCTTGAAGGAAATTAGATGGGAATAGTCTCTAAGAAGACATAGCACACATTAAGTACAATTGGGGAATGGTGGTTCCCCGTAGCAGCACTAAACAGGTGGGATTCTGTAAACCTTAATAGAGAGAGAGGCTTTAAGTTATTGTTTTACACCCCTGCAGGGCCCTGTGGGCTTAACTAAAGTATCAGTGTCAGTCAAAATATAGAGCACTCCATCAACAGTTGGCTGTCGTGGCACTGAATAGCCTTGCAAAACAAACCCCTGTTGCAGAACTGTCAAGGAGAAAAAATCCAGATGTGGTTTGTTCATTCATTCTGATTCATTCATTCATGCTTGTGTGCTGAATGTACTCCCGACTTAAACCTCTTGATGTTTCATGCAGATGGAATATATAGAACATTGTAATTATGGAACTTAACACCTACTTTAAAGAAAGATTTATGGTAAACATTTTTCACAGCCAGGTGTGAGATGTGCATACTTCATGTACTTTCTGCTGTTATTATTTTCCACTCTACCTATTACTCCACATGTCTGCATAGAGACTTGTTGGGACTTGCACATCATCACAACTTTTGAAACTTAAATGTTACCATTTCAGATATCTTAAAGTATATCAATCAAATCAAATCAAATCCCTTTATTGTCACTCAACCATATACACAAGTGCAACAGTGGGTGAAAGTCTTGGGTGCGGTTCCAAGCAACATAGCAGTCATGACAATTACAGTAAACATCTGATTTACACATAACACAGTTTACACATCTGTTACACAACACAATATACACCTAATAATATACAATATACAATATACAGTATACACAAAATAAGAAGACTGTATACAATAAAAATACACTGGATTCTGTTCCTTTGAAGGCAAAAAAAATTGCTATATTTTAGGACAACATCGAATATTCCGGGCTAAATATAAACCTCAATTAAGCTCGACAGCATTTGTAAATCGACAGCACAAAAAATTATTTTGACTCATCCCTCTTTTTTTTTTTTTTTATAAAAAAAAAAAAAAAAGCAAAAATCTGTGTTACAGTGAGGCACTTATAATGGAAGTGAATGGGGCCAATCCGTAAATGTTAAAATACTCACTGTTTCAAAAGTATTGCTACAAGACCTAAACAATATGTGTGTTAACATGTTTTAAGTGTGATAAAATCGCTTACTAACCTTTTCTGTGTAAAGTTATAGCCAATTTTACAACTTTGTTGCCATGATGACACAGCGCTGTAAACCCTGTAATCCGCTCAGAACAGTAGTATGCAGCAAAAAATCCTGATTGTAACTTTACAGCTCAAATAATACACAAGTTTTAACAGAAGAATTAATGCAATTGGTTTTATAAAAGTTATTAGCTTCACATTTATACCTTTAAAATCTCCAAACATTTTTCCCATTCACTTCCATTGTAAGTGTCTCACTATAACCTCGGTTTTTCCTGTTTTGAAAGAAAAGGAGGGACGAGTCAAAATTATTTTTTGTGGTAATCATTATTATGCCACAAAAGCAAAACAGATAAATCGCTACTATTCAGTCTAAAAATAAACTCAAAGAAAGTGGTAGAGAAAATCTTCTTTTAGAGAGCGCTTTCAATAACACATCTCTGAGCAGGGTTGTGCATTATATTACAGAGATAAGTGTAAACCTGTCAGTTCATTCTCTTGACTTAACAATTTAACTCTGCAAAATCTTAAAGTCATTTTGTTTTCCTCAAGGGCATGTAAAAATGATATATCAAAAAACACACCACGTTATGCATTTGAAATACAACAGTGCACGGTATTCACTTATTAAGCAACACTAAGAGTGTTTTCACAGAAAGACGGTGGTTTGTAACAATTAGTCTTAATTTGCAACTGTTAGAGTGTGTGTGCATCCTCATAATGCTACAAATTAAATCATTACCGGCTTAGTTAGATAATGCGCCGCAGTGGACATTACAAATGTGTATAAATGCCTCCATCTTAGAACCCAGTGATGGTCGTGCATCTTGACTTGTTGCTTATTGATGCAGAACACGCAATTAAGCCAGTACACTTGTGTTACTAATCGTGGTGATAGTGTGGCCCTGTCTAGACTGCCTGTAGGTCCAGATCAAAACACTATCTTAATCATCTGTGTCTTTGCAAGCAAATTAACTGGAAACACTGGAATGAAATTTGACCGACTTTTGCTCGAAATGCGAGAATGGATCTGCCGTTGAAGGGACAGTTCACCTGAAAATGATTAATTATTAATCATTTAGGCCATGTCTACACTAATATGTTTTCATTTGATTTTGATGTACGTTTACTCCCAAGGTTGGGCAGAATACTTAAAATATTCTGGGTTGAATGCTAAATAATCTCTCTTAAATGTATTCGGTAATGTATTCAGATACATCACATAAAAAATAACATATTCAGAATACAAGAATACTTTTAGAACACATATTTATAAAGGCAAGGCATAATTGGAAGAATTAGGTATGATATGTCATTAGTATCTTATCACATTAATCCGGATACATTTCACTTGAGAACGGCGTTTTCCTTTTCGAAACGCTGACCATCCACATTGCCGTTTTCAAGCGTTTTCCAAAAGTTGCCAGTCCACACTAAAACGTATGAAAACGCTTATATCCCCTTACTGCGCATGCGAAAAAACACCGTTCCATGTACGGGCTGAAACGCAGTTGTCCTCATGACAGCAATTGCAAGTAAATTTTGCGTCACCTATGAATTAATGCATTGTGAAGGTTATACAAAGTAACATTTATCTTTAGTAATACTCTCAAAATGAATAACAGGCACAATAATGCTGCTACAATGTTGGCCTCCATCTTGATTGTTTTGGGTTGAATGGATCACACGACTGCGTCACATGACAACAAATACGTCATCGTTTTCTGATATCTCCGTCTTCCCCGTCCACATTACAATGCGATGACGGCATTTTCAAATTTATCCACTTGGGAGAGCGTTTTCGAAAACTCAATTTTTGCTGTCAAAAACAGTGTCTCAGTGTGGACGAATGGCCAAAAGTTGGACGCTGATGTTTTTCTTTATGGATGGCAGACGCCAAACAGAAGGCAGTTCGCGATCAACTACATTATCTCGTCCACTTTCCAACAAGAAAACTGCTGCCTGTACCTCCAAGCCCCAAAAGCCCCTAGCTGTCACAACCAAGCAGGGTTGATTGTGAATGTTCAGAATGGCATTTTTTATGTTTTTAACTATATTTTGTATTTTAATCTTCATTTTAAACCCATTATTTGATTGAACTAACAATGATTTATACATTTTGATAGAAAATTGGACACAGAATGCAAATTAACTAGGGCTGCAACTAACGATTATTTTGATAATCGACTAATCTAACGATTATTAGAATGATTATTCGACTATTCGGGCGATTATTGCAACGATTAATCATTAGCTCTAAACCGACTATTCAGCTTGTGCTCCGATTTAAAAGGTTGTATTAAACGTGCTTACTAACAATAAAGAGGACAAAATCATCTTTTAAAAATACCTCTAAATGACATTCACTGAATTAAAGGGAAAAAAAATACTTTTTATTATGTTTAATTCAGTAAAAATGTCACTACAAAAAAATCCTATTGTTATCAAGTGTTTTTGTATTTTTCCATTTAAAATTGTCTAAAAATCCTTAAAACAAGATACATTTACTTGAGAAGCAACATATAAGATATTTAGACTTGCTTTAAGAGAATGTATCTTAAATATAAGTGTATTTTGTATATAAGTGTATTTTTTTACTATGTTAAACTTCTGCGAGTGCAGTAAAGACAAAATATACTTATATTCAAGATCTATTCTCTAAAAGAAAGTCTAAATATCTTATATGCTGCGTCTCAGGTGAATGCATCTTTTTTATTTAAAATAAAAAATATTTGTATTTTTAATATTGTATTCAACATTCTCAGATAAAAATATAAATCAAAAATATATATTCTGCAGTATAGCGGCTAAAGTAAATGTACGTTGTTTTAAAGGAGTTTTAGATATTTATATTGAAAAGCAAGCCAAAACAAAAACAAATAAAAAATATATTTTGTTGCAGTGTATAATGGGGCGAAGACTTCCCTCTCTCACCTTTTTGTTCACTTCAATCCATCTTTAACTCACAAAAAAAAATAAAGCTGCATTTTGCCAGTTTTCTTCACGATAAGAAATGCACAGTGACACATATTATGATTCAATAAGTTGCCATTGCGTTATAATCTAGCTGCATTAAGCACGCGCACTCGAGGGATGAGCGTCCCCGCGACAGAGTGTACCTCAGCCGGGTGCAGTTTCAATCTCTCCCCCTTAGATCGGGACACTTCGTGCAACTCATAGAAGAGGCGCTGACCGCACAGAGAAATGCCAGTTTCCTTATTATTTTAACTTTAATAAAGCTATAACGCATTAAATAGAACTGCATTAAAGATGTAACGCCGGGGTGTTTCCTTTAAAGACGCTCGACACGCAAGTTTTCCTTAAGCTGAGCGTCAGCTCCGGCTCTGCTTATTCCACAACAAGAGTGCTTCTGTATTTACTTATTTTGTATTTTTGCATTATAATTCCCTCATACTTTGCGATCTACATCACCTGAAGCTGTTTGGAAAGTTTAGAGTACGTCTGGACTGTGAGATGTGTTTTCTTCCTCTCCTCAGTCAGGCGCGAGCTGCAGTGCTGCTCTTGTGTGCAATCATTAGAGTTTCATATGATCTTATGTTACATTAAGATCAAACGACTATTCAACACCGAAAAGTTTTGTCGACAATTTTTTATTGTTGACGTTGTCGATAACGTCGGCTAATCATTTCAGCCCTAAAATTAACCATATTTTTGAGATGATAACTGGATGCCACTTGCAGAAATTAAACATGCAACATAGTGAGGTCCTGTGACAATGTAGTACATGAATGAATTTAACAAGGCTTTCTTCCATATTTAGGCCTATTTATTCTTTGTATTGTTAGATTTTTTTTGTGAGTCACATCATATGAGATGTTAAATAAATGTATTTACACAGCAATTACAATTGCGGGAAACAATGTATCATGTGCTCAAATGTAATATTTTTGTACAAATGTGGCTGTATTCATTCTGGTGACCAGCTGACAGTGCACTAATTAAGACAACAGCATTCCAGTGCGGTTGCCAGATATTCAATCCCAGTATCATTATATATGAATAAGACGTCTATTTTCATTATCTACATGTCTTACATAAAACCTTTTGGTAACCGCGGTCCATTTTTAAAGCATCCCAAAAACCACAACCCGCGGTGCTATAATACTATAATAACCCGCAATTGTGTTTTCAAATTAGCCCAAATTGGCATGAAAGCCTAGCAACACTGTTCACGCGCTGCAGCTGTTTTGGGGAAGAGAGAGTGATAGGTCAAGTGTGCAGCGCGCATTTGCGCTGTTCAGAAAAACTGTTCAGAAAAACAATCAAGTCTCTCACTTGATTGACAAGAATTTTTTTCTTTCCGACTTATTTTGTGGTCATAATGAGAGAAGTATTCTAAAAGTATTCTAACAAAACTGAATACAGAGCTGAATACAGTTACTTAATTTTTGTATTCTGAATACATAACACCGTTACATGTATTCTGGTACACTCCAACCCTGTTTACTCTCATTCACACTAGAACAACTTTTAGAAATGCTATCTATAAACACATACTTTAGAAAACATATGACTTTGGAAACCTATAACGACGTTTTGACATGGACTTACTCACCCTTATGTCATTCCAAATGACATTCTGAATCACATTCTTTCTTCCATGGAACACAAAAAGAGATGTAAGGCAGAATGATAGCCTCAGTCGAAGTTTACTTTCATTCTATTGAAAAAAAGATGCAATGAAATTGAATGGTGACTGAGATTAATATACTAATATACTCCTTTTGTGTTCCATGGAAGAGAGAAAGCCAAACAATTGCTCTCTGATGTTAACCGATCTTTGAAAAAATGTTGTGCTTTTATTTAAAACCATGCAGTTTTAGTATTACTGACTGCCTACATGAGCTACATGAAGTCGTCAAAAAACAGATGTTTCCAAAGATGTCATGCCTGGTTATAATATGTAAAACCAACACAAACTTATCAGAACTGGCCTAAAAAAGGAAATATCCTGAAATCAGTTCCGCTGTAGAGTGACCTGTATCAAATTGTGGTGGTCTATAAAACAGTAATGGGGTCCCTTCATCACGGACTCAAAGCTCTCTGTGGTCACATGTCAAGATTGAAACAAGCAGCCTTTGGCAGCGTGACTCTTTTGTCATGTCCCTGATTTATATAAAGGGAGATATGTAAACATGATCGTGAAAGAGAGAGACAAGGGTTAAAGTAGCAATAGGAAGCTTGTTTGTCTAACTTCACATGTTGTGCATTACCAGTGGATGGAGGTTGAAGGTTGTATTGAAGCTGACTACCAAATACAGCTCAGTTTTTAGGTCGGTCTCATTTTTTGCCTTCTCTCAATCACTCTCTCACTTTCTCACTGTCTGTCACTCTTTCTGACGGCGGGGAGCTCAGAACCTCCATGGGGTTGCAGTCCTACTGCACTCAAATATCTGGATGTCATTTGTCCCACAAGTCCCCTCAGGACAAATGTCTCTATGCGTCTCTGGCTGTCAGATTTCCCACAACTGCAAATTGGGTAACTCTCCCTGAGGAGCTGTCATACATGCTCCCCTTCTCCCCTCTGTGCAAATTATTTATTTATGTAGATTTACAATGCTTTTGTTTGAGTCCAAGATATGCTTTCCACACAGGCCATCTATACTGCAATGAGATGTGGAGTCAGCATATTTCATAGAACGCCTCATCAGAATCACCATTCCACTAGTTACAAAGGCTGTAATACAAATGACATCCCTGGGAGAGCTTTAATTTCTGGCATCATGTAAACTTCACAAGGTTGTGGCAGTTTATTTGTAAAAGATGCTGAAGTCAAAATAAAAGTTCAGAGCCATGTCACTGCGCAGCAATTAATCGCAGCAATTAATATAACAGAAATTGTGATTGCGGCCAACATCTTCGTCCCCCAGAGCTAGCCTGCTTCATAATTCAGCAAAAGTACGCGATTCCTCTCGGCTGTGTTGATCTAGTTGGGAGAGCCTCTGTCAGGGAGACTTATAGATTACAGCTCAGTTGAACTTTCTCTCTTCTTGGGTGGCAGGGGATTTATCGATTTGAAACTTCTTTCCACTAAGAACATTGTGTAATATATCACACGAGCTCTTTTTCCCAGTGCAAGTTACAAGGCATTTCGAGTACAAATTTTTATCAGCATTTATTTAAATTTAGATGTTAAATGAAGACACTATTTACATGAGATTATTCATATAGCTAAAATATTACACTTGCCAAAGAGTAATCATCGTAAAGGATGAATTAAGGGGTGTTCTCAGAGCATGCATTATTGCATTTAAAAACAGCAAGACGGACGGCCAGAATGTAAGCGTCTTCAGAAGTTTAACTGTTTAAATATATCCAACAAAATATGATGTACTGCTTGCCTATGCCATGTTTGAGTGGTCTACTAGGCTGTTCTGGGGTACGTTTCCCAAAAGCATTGTCAGCCAACTATGATCGCAAATACCATTGTTACCAACAAAGTTCAACAATTTGGTGTTTCCCGAGACCGTAGTTCCAACGAACATTCGCAAACAGCATCGCACAGCCCTTTACCTTTGGTCAGAAGCATAGTTCCTTGTTAGTCTGCTGTGTGGATATCATTTCACTTCGCTGAAGCTTCTTTATCTTTTATTTCATATATATCTTTCATTCTGCCAAGACTTTGATCACCTTTACATGTATTTAAGAAAATTACTTATTCCAGGTTTTTTCAGAAAGAGGCGTTCTGAAACATCATGGAAACGCGAATAGGTATGCTGTAAGATAGCTTCAAACTGAATTTTCAATAAAAATGGCTTATAAAGTGAGTTCCAAATTACTGTTATTTTGGAGCCCTACATCTTTTAGCCCTCCACTGCTCTCACAATGGATGGCAAATAATTTGAAGGGAATTGGGCATAGGGATGATCACTTCTGAATGGAACGCACCAATTTGAAGAGTGCACATGTGCTCAAGTGTGGCGGGGGATCCCCGGAGTCTGATGTGGAGGGAAACCCTTCTATTGCAGCGCAATGCATCTGTCTCATTACATGGTGCATGCCGATTTCGTGTCTTCAGCAGCTTTCAGCAGCAGTAAACGGTTTTCTGGTGTATGTGTAAATGAGCTATTATTATTTAATATTCCCGGAAGTTATTACTCCACCTCCTGCGTAACATCATTAACGACAGCTCTATGTTTTTGAACCAATGCGGTTCAAACGATGGAAGTGCGATATAGTTACTACGGTTTCGGGAAACAGTAGTGACTAGCTAGTTAATTTCTCCCACGATGAATCGTACTACGGTGGTTAAGCAGTGAGTTACGTCGTTGTACGGGAAACGCACCCCTGGATGGTTGCTAACTGGTCACAAAAGAGCCCACCCCCAAATGATACTCTGGTCCCTTCTTCAATGTTTTTTCCTCCCGACTTGTCATCTTACATGTAAAAATCTTCTGATTGCTTATAACACACCCTTTATTTAACAAGGTTCAAATTCCAACCTTAACTATTAGCAATAGTTATAGTAACTGGGTTTACCTCCACATATGTTTATAAAAATTTTGGGATATTTCATATGTGGCGGATTGACCCATCCCTCCCTCATGTCATTGTCACCCCACCTCTTCTAAAGGCTGTCCTTCAGCCAGGCTCACAGCAGGAGTGAGTGGGAGGAAAGGGGCAATTTAAAAAGCATCATTTGGCAGCGAATTTTGAGGTGCACCTGATGTGAATAGAGCATCATCACCGCTGCATTTAAAACGAAGAGCGTGCCTCTCCTCAGGAAGCTGGCTTCTATCTCCATGTGTGCACACACTTGTGTCCTTGCAGGTCCCAGAACAGAGCGGGAAGGGTACCAGCTGAATTAGATGCACGCAAGGCCCGCTACGAGTTGCATCATCGGGCATGACAGCATGCATTACTGCCAATGGGCTAGGAAGCTGGGCCACCTTCCCCTCACACTTGCCGCAGCCCTAGGGAAGACAGGCCACCACAGAAGCCGCCACGGAAGGGAGTGCGTGCAGCCGCTGGACCCCGCCCACGTCCTGGAACATCCCATAGGCACTCCCCTACCTTCACTAAGCCCCTTTTCACCTTGAGGATGCCAGATTCCCCCTTTCTTTTGGACACTATATTCCCATGGACACTTTAGTTCCCCCTTTTAAATATTTTATGTTGTTTTTTATTTTAAATAAATGCCTCTCCAAAACCTGATACCACACCTACTGTGTCCATCTCTTGCTCACCCCCCCACACATACCAAATGCTGGATGGAAACACCAAGCTACGAATACAATTTTAAAATGTGCTTAAAAAATGTATACGCTCGCTTGAGGGTTTGAATTATTTTATTCGGTTAGAAGACATGCTCATAAACTTCAGTATGATGGGAACACATTTACTGAATATTTTCCAATAAAGTTTACATATAGGAGTATAGATGCTCATCACAGGTCATGTGACTTTGCCTCAACAAGCCATGTAAATAGATTTGCTCAGAGAATGTCATCAATATTATCACATGGCATCTCAAATGTTGCTCTGCCGCTGAACGCTAACAGATATGAAGTTCGTCAGAGCGTTTGGGTTGCATGCTCTAAACCGCAAGTAGGAATTTATTACATTTAAATAGAACCACTGTGGCTCCAACTTCCATTTTCATTTCTATTTTGCACTATACATTGGATGGAAAAGCTGCTTCATTTCGCAAATACTTTTTGCGATATTCAGATTTTTAGCATAAATTAATTTTTTAATTTGGATGGAAACATGACTAGTGATGCATGTCTTAGCAAATCAATAATTAACATATACAACAATGTCTAGTCTAACTGCTTCAGGACATTAGTAGGATGAGAATAGAAGAACACAGACTCCATTCATTCTCTTGTCATGATTGAAAGGATCTGCGAACATGGACCATGTTGGGTCCATAAGTCCCAGGTTATGTTCCCATCCAGTGGACCGCAGTTCTGGGTTCTGCACTAGCAGTCTCTGTGATGGTCCTCCTTATATTTGCTTGTGATCTTCAAAGCATAGCCCAGGCCCTTAGACCTTATGGCACCATAATTTTGTTGGTGCTTTTTGTGTTGGGTGCCAGTAAATAGGGCCTTGAACCAGTGGTGCACCATCTCTGTAGGGCCCCTCTATGTTAAACTCATAGACCTCATCAACATAGACTTCAAAAGAGGGCAGCCAGGCTCTTAATTTGGGCCCTAACACACTTGAGTCATGAAGGTCCATAGACAATTGTGAGAAAGACACATTACCCATATATTCAGGTCCATTTAATAATTTATTTTTTTTTTTTTTTTTTTTTTTTACATCAGTTGGGTGAATTTCATGAAGAAAAGTTAAGGTCAGATTTCACCTCAAAATCAAAAGATAACTAAAATAAGATTTTTATATTGTTGCATTACCCCTTACACCCCCAACTTACACACACACACACACACACACACACACACACACACACACACATGTTGGTGCAGCTATCATTATGAGGACTCTCCATAGACATAATGATTTTTACACTGTACAAACTATAGATTCTATCCCCTAACTCTAACCCTAAACCTAACCCTCACAAAAAACTTTCTGCATTTTTACATTTTCAATAAAACATTGTTTAGTATGTTTTTGAAGCTATTTGAATTATGGGGACACTAGAAATGTCCTCATAAACCACATTTATAGCATAAAATACCCTTGTAATTACAGTTTGTAACCTAAAAAAATAAACCACTTAAACCTGCCCACACACACACACACACACACACACACACACACACACACACACATTGTCATGCAAAAAAAATTCCTTTTCTTTACTGTATAAAATAATTGGAATCATGTCACACAGTTATTTATGAATTATATTATAAATAATATCAATACTATTTTTAATTATTAATGTTTATATTAATCTTAATTATATATTATAAATGTATATTTCATTTAAGCATTAAATATTATATTATATTAATATAATAATGTAATAATATTATGTTATTTACATTTAGTCATTTATTTTAATTCATACAGTATATAAAATATAATAAATATAATTTTTATATTAATGATACAAGTAATTATTAATTAATATTAATAATTTTGTAATCAGCATAAATGTAGTACAGCAGTACAAAGTCAGTATAATGCTACCATGATTTATTTTACAATATATATACATTATATATAGTATATACAGTATACTATATATATATATATATATACACACACACACACTGTATAGTATATATATTAGTATGTATAGTATAGGCTACATTTATTTAATATATATAAGGGCTGTTCACACCGAATGTGTGGCAGTGTTGTTTTTTAATTGTTTTTCTATGTAAACACGTGCTGGATGGACATCTTTGACCATTGTGCTGCGCCTCACTGTTTCTTCATCATCTCATGCGTGACAGTCACATTTTTTTAGACCCTGTGTAAAAGAACTTTAATTATTTTAAAAAGAACTTACATTTTTAAAAAGGCATCTTAAGAGACCTGCATTTTATTTCAACTGTGACTAGATTTTTTAGTGCAGGAGTTACAAAGATTCAATGTTCTGAAGAAGTTCAGGCTGCAAATAGGGACTTCATGCGACTGTTACACTGTTAATTATGTTCAGGTCGGATTCAGGCTTAAAACTTGATGGTACAGGTCAGGTCAGGTCATATAACATGGTCTTGGGTACGAGCCAGGACGTATAGGTAATATTTTGCAAGACATTATTTCTGTCTCTCTGTCACTCTTTATTTTATCTTTATTTCTTGCTCTGTATATATATATATATATATATATATATATATATATATATATATATATATATATATAACTCAAATTGAGACAAAGAATAGGTGATAGACTCTGATGTTTACATTTTTTGCTGTGCTGCCTGGTTTCTGTCCTCGGGCAGAATAAAAATGAAACCAGCATTAGCATAATTTAATTTCTTCCATCATGCTAGACAAAGAAAAAGAAATGAGTACTGTTTGGCAAAATTAGATAATAAATACTCTGACAAAAATAAAACTATATCTTATTTTTTGTGTGTTCTACAATTTAAAATTATATTTCACACAACAACAACCAAAAAATATTCTGTCATCATTTACTCATCCTCATGTCACTCCAAATCTATATGACTTTTTCATGGAAAAAAGGGAGAAATTTGTTCACGTTAAAATTGCTCTTTTACATACAAAGAACGCAGCAGTAACCAGGGGCTATCATGCTCCAAAAATGTAAAAAAAGCATCATAAAAGTAGTCCACATTACACAAACGCTGTCATGCTCCAAAAATTTAACAAATAAAATAAAAGCTTAGTCCTTATGGCACGATTGCTGTATTCCAAGTCTTCTGAAGCCATTCGATAGACTTGTGTGAGGAGCAGACTGAAATGTAAACTGTCATTCATGGAAAATAGTCCCTCTGCTTTAGCTCTCAAATATCACTCACACTTCTGTGTATTCGCAGAATTTTGTGTATTCTATTCAGTTTCATTGAGGTCTTTTTTGAAGCTTGATAGCCATTTTGTTATGATATTCCAATTGCCTGTTCCTATTCTTATTTTGTTCCACAGAAGAAAGAAAATGAGTTTGGAAAGTAAGGACGTTTAAATAAAGTCAGAATTTCCATTTAAAATAAATGTATAATACAATAAAATGTCCGCTGTTAATTGGTCAGAAGGAGGAAAGGAAGAAAGAACGAAAGAAACAAAAAAAAGAAAAAGAAAGAAAAAAGAAAGAAAGAATTACACCTACACCTACAATTGACCTAGTGATAATTAGTGCAACAATGTCAGCCCTGAGTGCAACACTTATAAAAACATCTATCCCACTGAACATTACAAACCTTAGATAATTAAATTATATGGACGACTGTTTGATAGATTGAAAGAGACTTCTTGTTAAGTTAACAAGTATATATTGCACACACTAAAGCATGAAGACTACATGCACCAGGGACTTCACTGCCTGGCCTAAAGTGACTCCAGATGACTCCACTGTGGTTTCCAGACAAACTTGCCTGCGATCAAGCCACAGACGTTGAGCACTAAACAACCCAAAGAGCAGCCACAGAAATGAGTCAAAGTCTTGACCTTGTCCAACAGGGAAAGCACTTTTCTTCACCTTCAAACACTCATCGCACCATGACCTCAAAGCCCAGCAAGCCTATGATCACCCTAACACCCCTCTCCCTTGAGTGTCTTACTCTTCACTTAACAGCTGACATAATTTCCCAAATTAGTCGCCTCTTAACTGGGGGACAAAGTCAAGCCTCTCCAAGACCTCCATTCCATCACACAATCTTGGACTAATTAAAAGAACGTTCTTTTCTTGTAGCTTTTGTTCTTTATTCCCATGTCCCTGTAAGTTGGCTGAGACAGACTGAAATGATTTGAGATAGGATTGTGATTATTAACACTTGCACTATGTTGTTTGGACTTGCTAATTTAGAGGAATTTGGATGGCTCTAAAAGTATCTGAGGTGTCAATTATAAAACCTTAAATCAGGTTATGTTTTTTTTTTATGCAATGTTTTTACAGGTACAAGAGAGAAGTGTTTTTATCCATCACTTTAGTTTGATCCTTTCAAGTAGGCAGATATTTCTTGGGTCACTGGCAGCCATTGACCTTGCCACCTTTTTGGATGGTCCATTCTTCCATGCATCAGAAAGTAGGGTGGGAAAAAGAATGTTTAAACAAGAGAAGACAGGGTGTAGCATCCTCTTGTGTGTAGCCTGTCACTTTGACTAATCAAATTAGGAATAAAAAGACGGTTGCTAATGACAGACTGAGTAAGCGAGGGCACTGCATGATGGAAGAAGGAGAAGATGAGTGTGTTAAAGACGTTGCAAACAAACAACCTTTTAAAGGAAGGCCTTCCTTTGTGCCGTCTCAGCTTCTCTGCCACTCTTTTATCAGAGGCAAAGAGGAGAACCAAATGAGACATAATAAGAGCCAAGCGATCAATCGCTGAGTGTGAAATTAGAAGAAACGTCTTCATTTCCACAGCTTTTCCCCTGGACTTTCAGTGGGAGTGTGGCTAAAGGGTGACCTTGTATTTTAAGATGTAAAAGAGGGACTCGGCATTCAGCATTATTTGGGCATTTAGCAAAGATTTTGGAATGTGGCAATTTTATTTTATATAAAAAAAATAAATAAATACAAATAAAATGCAATGCTGTAAAGCCTATTTTTGAACCATGGAGGGTTGTTTGATTGCGAAGAGGTTAACTGAAATATTTGATGGTCAGAAAAAAAATACAAGAACAAAATTGTACACAGTTAATATCTGTATGGTTGGAGTCAGGGTTGTAACCACCAAAGACCTACGGTATGTTAGCATATTGTTAAATAATGGCTGAAGAAACTAGCTGGGTGAATCTCACAAAATATGTCAAGAACATGTCCATGTAATATTTTAAAATCCAGTACTTTTTTTAGGACCATTAAGACTTTTTGCATTGTAGCAACATTTTCATGACAATTAGGGTCCCCATTACTGTAAAGCAAAATAATATATATATATATATATATATATATATATATATATATATATATATATATATATATATAAAAAACCAATAATAATAATAATTTATATTTCAGTAATTACAAACCCCACCTGAACCCAAAGTTATACTTGAAAAACTGACCAGAAAGCCAAAGTTTTGTCAGGTCTCGTCTGGCTCGTGTTGGGTATCAGACCTCTAAAATGAGCAGGGATCCCAAATAAAAATACGTTTGTATGACCTGTTCCTCTAAGTGTGTTGGCACTTCAAAACAAATCTTTAATTCTTTGTTTTCTCTTTTCATCTTATAGTGGGAAGAAGTGAGTGGCTACGATGAGCACATGAACACCATTCGTACCTACCAGGTGTGTAATGTCTTTGATGCCAACCAAAATAACTGGGTGCGTACCAAGTACATCCGACGAAGAGGAGCTCAGCGCATTCATGTGGAGATGAAATTTTCCGTGCGAGACTGCAGCAGCATCCCAAGAGTCCCGGGTTCCTGCAAAGAAACTTTCAACCTCTACTACTATGAATCAGACTCCGACATTGCCACCAAAGCCTTCCCCCCCTGGATGGAAAACCCTTGGATAAAGGTGGATACCATCGCGGCTGATGAGAGTTTCTCGCAAGTAGACCTAGGTGGACGTGTGATGAAAATTAATACAGAGGTACGCAGTTTTGGACCAGTCTCCCGTAACGGTTTCTATCTAGCCTTTCAGGACTACGGCGGATGCATGTCGCTGATCGCCGTGCGAGTGTTCTACAGGAAGTGTCCTCGGACCATTCGGAATGGAGCGATATTTCAGGAGACACTTTCAGGAGCCGAGAGCACCTCCCTGGTGGCGGCGAGGGGAGTTTGCATCCCTAATGCCGAGGAGGTTGACGTTCCCATTAAGCTGTACTGTAATGGAGATGGAGAGTGGATGGTTCCTATTGGCCGCTGTATGTGTAAAGCTGGTCATGAGGCTGTGGATAATGGAACTGTTTGCAGAGGTAAGCCTACTTGTCTCCTAATGTAAAGGGATCTTTTCATGTTGTACAAAACTCAAATTTTTTGGTCACGTTTGCTCATGATTCTGAGTATTGAGAAATGGAAAACACTCTCTGTTCAATTGTCTGTGGTCTTATTGAATTCGGTTCGTACTACTGTATGCTTATTATATCAGTGTTATATCATTACAATGCTCATGCAAAAATATGATGCATTACAATATTGCACCATTACGACAGAAGAGAACATTCCAGCGGGTATTGTTTCATCATCTTTGGATCTACCATTTGGAAAAACATACTGCCAAAGAATGACATCTTCTTAAGTACCGATATTAATCAGTCCTCATGTTTTTGGCTTACATTTTTTGTTGTTGTAAAGGGACCTAAAAGCCATGTTCATTTTTCTACCAGCTCATTTTTTAAGTGTGCTGGAGCTCTAGAAATGGCCTGCTATTTATATTGTGGTTTTGCTGTGATATCCCAGGCAACTCAGACACTTTCATGTGGCTGTTTTCACAACATCCCTGTGCAGCGTCGATATATGACGGCCCTTTGTCAGTGTGTGAGTGTATCGATCGTTTCTTAGCCAAATCCCAGTGCTCCTCTCCTTCAGCCTTCCTCACCTGTAATTCAACTCTGTCTGCAGCGGGAGCTCTCGTTTTGCCTGACGGCGGGTCCTGTTCCCACGGCAACGCCAGCCTGCAGAAAGGCTCCTTGCTGACACAGACGACACAATAAAACGCCCACCTGTGTTTCAGACACCCCCCTCCCCTCTTTTTCTTTTCCACACATGCACCCACTCACACAGACAGATGCGCACACACACACACACACACACACACACACACACTCGCTCAACCTCTTCATAAGCCTGTCTGTAATTACCACTCCGGCTCCCTGTCTCGAGCTGGATGAGCTGTGATAATAGCCACTCATTGCAGGCACTAGCAGGGCGGCGCTCTACCGATATGCATTCAATGACAGTTAATGAGGATGGTCAAAATCTTCTGTTAGGAGCACCTGCCTATAAAAAAAAATCATAGACCAGTGTACTCCAGATTGGAGAGCCTACATAATTATACACATTTGGTTGTTTTTGACCCACATGTAATTTACTAAATACTTTTAATATTTTAATGTTCCAAAGGCCTGCTTAAACTAAGGTATCTTTGTAAACAGCTGGATTTAAAAACAATTACATTGTGAGCAACTAATGGAGAAGCTCACAAGCTTGATAAAGCTGTTCACATTACCGCTTTCAGTGTTTTCCTGACAAAGACTGTTACTCCTAACTGAGAAAATAATGATCCTAATCACTGAGCATTTAGCTCATATTCATAAAGCATTAGGGAATATTAATGCATTGAGCATTATTTCTTAATACTGCACAACAGCAGTAACTGATTGCAAATCAGGGAGAATTTCTGGTTAATATACTGCTAATCTAATATCATTTGTCCAATCCTATTTTATTTCGCCATTTATAATCCCATGAGCTAAATAATGTTAATAAGGTGTTGAAGCACTCTTAGGCCCTAAACATCAGTATGCAAGAATATGAACGCACATGCTTCTAACTACATACATGCATTTTGTTGTGTTCAGAAATGCCAGCCACAATAAAATGGGGCTATGCAATTACAGTTAGGAGGGGTGAAACATGAATATTTGAAAGAACTGCAATATTTTATCGCTCAGTACATTTTGTAGCCACCATTGAGAGCTATTCTGTGAGAAGGTAAAATGTATTGTAATGTTATGTCAGTGCACACTTAGGGGCAGATTCACTAAACAGTTGCACCATTTATACCTGCGTCTTATTCACTAACCACCTGCAATCATGTTTAACAGGCACAATCAGCACAGAAATTGCACTGCGACTTCAATATTTACATTAATTCATTGTCATTCCTTTCAGTGCAAACATGCCTCCTTTCTATGTAAAATAGGCTCTGGGCAATTTACGTCGCACTACTAATGCCAAATGAAAGTAGTCGGTAAAATGAATTTTATTTAAAAGAGATGTTTGCGAATATTTTCAACCAATCATTTCAGCTGTAATTAATCAAATACTCATCAAATGATGTTGAAGAGCGTTATAACCTGGCATATATCCAGATGTGCGGTGTCCTCAAGCACACGTTCTGCATGTTTAAGAGATGATCCAGGTGTCTGGAAAAAAGTGCTGTTCAGTTCCGGCAGGGTGGGTCATATACAGCAGTCTGTGGCATCCTCGGCTATATTACGCTCAGAATCGGAGTGCAAGAGCAGAACTGCGCGTGCAAATTTCGTTCAGCAGCGATTTTGTGGCCGTGTTTGCACTGTTGCCTGATCTGCATAATTCCTTTTGTGAATCGGGCACTAAACGAGCGCAATTAGCTTGTGCAAACAACCGGTGCTTTTAGCGGGCGCAATTCATTCCTAGTGAATATGCCCCTCAGTTATTTCTATTCTACCAAAAACTCTACATTCGACTACATTCGACTAAAGTCCAATGATGAATGAGAAACAAGTGAGCAAAAGATTGCAATATATCAGAGTTTTTAATAACTATACACTAAACATAAAGAATTGCGATATTATCGTATTGTAACCCTGATATTAATATAATATCATATTGCCATGTTCCTGCTTTTTCCCACCCCTGTTTGCAATGTGTTGGCCAAGCATTCTTGTTTGGTTTGCATACTTGCAAACTTTACTCAAGCATGTGTACACAGATGTGAGTCCTTGACCAACGCAGTGCCAACGTGCGGTCTGGTTGAACCTACATGATGTGCATTTTTGCATCACTGTGGCAGCAACAAACCTTAGTACTCAAGAGGGCGATAGAGTTACTTTCAAAAATCTGGGCCATTAAAATGAATTTGTTTTTATTCAGGTAGGTTGCTATAAATATATTGACTTTACCTTACTTGCTCAGCGATATTCTCTTCAAACCGTTGTTCAGGCATGACTTGTCTTATCTTGAAAGAGAAAACTCACAGTAGTAGCAGACAGTTCACACTAATATTCTTTATAGTGCCCCTTGTGGCAACGTTGAGAATGCAACACGTACTTGCATTGGGTGTGAATTGCAGTATAAAATATTTTAGAACACAACTATGCACAAAATCAATCTAGAAGCATCTACGGTTACAGTACAACTGCAACTCCAGATGTGCTGGGCTGCTCTTATGAAAGGCGTCATTTTGCATCACCCAACATCTTCTGCAACGTCTTCAGAGCCACGCAGAATTTGGCTACCACCTCCTGATGTCAGAGGACATGTGTTGTCATCACATGTGATGGTCCTGTCCTAGCCAATCTTACACTCCCTCGGGATAGGAGGACTGCTTTAAGTAGAGGATAAGAATGCTGTGGTGACATGGCAGTTGAATGCGCTGTATTTTATGAGGACATTTAAAAGTTATGAGACCCAAGGCTATAGCTGAAAGAAAAAAGTTAATAGAAAACAATATAAAATCATTTAAGATGAAAAAAGGTTATTGATGGTGGTTGCCTCTATTATACATGGTTTTGATCGGGGTCTGCCTTCAATTAATTCAGCCATTTCTCTCTGGCAGAGGAAAGCTGATACCGCTGCATGAGACAATGTCAGGTCTGTGGTCGGGGGATGGGTTGATGCAAGAAAAAGGGGCTTTCTAACTGCATAGAGTCGGGCGTAATGAATTGATTTGTGAAAGATGTTTGCACAGAGATGCTGTGGTATCACCTTACATTGTGGGTTGCAGGAGGTCATAAAGAAATCATAAGATCTGCAGATGAAAGATCTGTCTCACAGCTCCTTTCAAACCCTGCGAACACTTTATTCCAACACCTCGCAATGACAGAGCATGTAATTACGCATGTTTCAATTATGTCTTCAGCAATGCTTTCAACAGCTAATTATTCTTCGACATGACGTCTGTCAAAATATTGACAGCACACCAATTTATTTATGCTTGCGATGGCTTTGGCTTTTTGTCAGTGAATTGAAATAATTTTACTAACAGTATTATATTTCCTCCCAGGGAGGTGCTGGAAATAAATGAAGCAAGCCAAGTTCCATTTAGCAGAAATGCACTTAATAAAAAGATCTGATTTCGTTTAGAGCTGCATAAGACCGTGCACCCTCTAGAGACACACAGAGTCTTGTTCATTAAATGGGTCTGTTCCAAAATCATGTGAGCTGCCTCACTCCCTACATAGGCAGCATCCTAACTGAAATGGAGCCTCATTAGTGGCCTATTTGGAACGCACTACATAGGCAAGCTCGACTCGCAATTTATTATTTTGATTTTTTTTATAAAGGTGATGCAAGAGTAACAGATTAATAATGATAATCTAATGAGCATAAATGTGCATAGCATGCATATTTTGGGGGAAAAATAGGTAGTTTTCAATCAGTTTAAACAATTTTAACTGATACTTTTCAGTACTGAATGGATTAGAATATATTTGGATATGGATATTATATATTTATAATCACAATTTCTCTTGACTTGTTTGCCATTTTTGATTAATTTTTTCACCAAACTCGTACATGTGGTGCTACCTTACACCCTTTCGAAGCTTTTGTCGTGGTGCAGAGCACCATTCGTGTCTGGTGTAGATGGGTGTTATAAATTTGCAAAAACAGGGTATCTTCATAGGCAGTATAATTAAGGTACCTACTGTACATTTTGGAACAGCTTTTGCATCTGGAGTGATGCCTTAAAATACAACTTATGGAGGCAGCTTACTAGGGTTTGAAACTGATCCAATGTGTTAGTTTGAAATGGAAGCAGAATCCTCATAATAGGAGACATGCTCAAGGTTAAGAGCTCCTAAAATCAATATTCATATTTTTCTTATTTAATCTGGTTGCCCAATTCCACAGATTGGTTTAAGTACAAAGTTTGGGAATTCATTGCTTACTGTAGAGAGCAGAGAACATGTTGAATATACTACGATGCACAGCCAATGTGCATAAACATCTATAAAATGATAGATAAACACAATCAAATGCAGCAGCACTGGGGGACTCGGCCCAGTCATGCAGTTTGAGATGTTGGCGAAGATACTTTAAGCTGCATAGCACTGTCGATGAAAGACGAAGTGCTTGCTTTGGAAATGCTGATAGAGTGCAGACTCTCCACCTGTTAAGAAGTTCTCATAAATGCATGTCTGTAAGGAATAGCCAGGCCTTCCTCGTCACGTTACTGATGAAAGAAAGCAAGCAGGTTTCACAGTGGTAAACATCGCTCATATGTTCCACAGGAATGTGGTCGGGCAATCCAGATCCACTATTTATTTATGAACCAGCAATGATTAAGCGTAGTATCCTTCAAAGTGAAATATGTTTCTTTCTATATCAGCATTATGGCATCCAAATTTAAGATCATCCCCTTTACACAGGAAATCCCTCAAAGCTGTTGATAGTAAAATGCTAGAATAGATGGCTTTGTGGCAGGACAAAACATAAATAACAATGCTATGAATAATTTGCAACCTATCTCTTCCGTCCCACCGCAACGTCAGGCTTGAATTAGTAGGAGACAATTGAGTGATGGCACATTCATTGCCAGAAGATTAAGGCACTTGGCTTTACAGTAATCTTACAGTAAGTCTTGAAAAAAACCGCTGAAAACAACCATGACGACATGAAATAGGAGGTTGAGGGGAGGAGTAAAGGACAGTGAAAGATGCTGACAGTAAACAAGAACAGTAGTATCCCTCTAAATTCATGATCCTGGCTATCTTCCATGTGGATGAGGCTTTAGAGAAGAAATCATCATGTTGCCAAGACACCACCGTGGCTCCTTTTATTTCCCATGGTGCATCTGCTTTTAATGATAGCTCTAATTGGGCCAATCTTCTATCCCAGGAGCTCAGTGCAAAATATGAAGCAAAATAAACATTTGTCCCATCATCTTTCAGCCATCCTTGATCAAATAAAGGGCTTTGTAGAGACCTTTCCTCAATTGACCAAATCTCTGTAGAAATGAATGTTTGGTTTTAATACTTCACAGGACATCTGTCATGTCATGTTATAGAACAAAAACAAAAGCGTTTTTTTTTTTTTTTTAAGTAAACATTGAAGTATTGAGACTAAATTGCTTTTTCCACAGAGACTGACAGTTGTGGTTTCTATTCAATGTGGCCTAGGCTGTGTCCAGACTAATTGGCTTTCTTTAGAAAAAGCATCTATTTTGCCACGTTTACGCCTCTTATCCATGCTAGAATGGCATTTTTCTCCACCGAAAACAGAGACTTTCGAAAGCGCTCTCTATAACAACATACTTTGGAAATTATGACATTAGTAAACTAAAAATGGAGGTTTCAACCTTAAACAGATTAGTGTGGACGTGGCCTCAGATGTTTTAGGTTTTAAGTTGGTAACAAGATTAACTATTCACATTTTCAATAAACTTTTCTTGCTCTTTTTGAAACTGCATATCACCTTGATCAGCATTTCAATTAATTTGCACAAGGACTGAATAATAGATGCCTTTTTCAAGTTGACAATAGGCCTGGGCAACATGTCTAAATAATTATATCTCAATATTTGTAATCAGTTTGACAATTTTCAATATGTATATCTTGATATTTATGTAATTCCTTTAAAAATACTTTTTTTTTTTTCAATCAGAAGAATAATTTTGAGCAAAACATCCATTGAATATAGTACATTCAAACGTTTTAAGCCAGAAGAAAACAGTTAGCTCAGGGTATTTTTCCTAGATATTTCCAATATTTTTTTACTTAAATATTTTAAAGCAAGTAAAATGCAATGCAGTGAACATTTTTGAGTGATGACGCAAATAAATCTTTGAATCAGAGTTTTGAACCAGTTCATTGAAATTATCAATTTGATAATTCCGGCATTCTTAATACTGTTTAAATTTGAGACACTAATAAAATATCTTTTAATGGCCTTAAGGCCGAGATATACTTCAAACGAAATCGCAGAACGAACGAGTATGACGACATTTAGAACAAAATCTGGCCAAAAAGAAGGTGTTTTTGCGTTCATTTCGGTGGTTCGTAACAGCTCGCCTTGGTGAACTTTTAGGAAAACTTCTAACAGGCTACTAAATACCTTGCTGCTATTGGTCCACGTCATCGGTAGGTGTGACCTGAAGCTCCACCTACTACTTTGTTTACATTTTTCAGTCATTATTCAACATGAACACACCGGAGTGCAAGACCATGTCATGCGATTTTTTGTTTTGTTTAATTAGTCTACAAAAGGAATCAAATCAACTCAAATACTCTCAAGTGCCCATTCACTCATGTGCCATCTGCAGCAAAAGCCATTCACACAAGTAGGATATGCCTCTATCATCATTCTTTTGTCTGTATTCTGAATATTAACACTCTTTTATAAACCTAACTTTGCAGATGTATCAGTGTTATCATAAATTACAATAACAGAGTGTAACCGGCACATATTATGACAAATTAAACATTTTCTACTGCATATATATTACTTTAAATTATCATCGAGTGGTTAAAACAACTTCTTTTA
Organism: Myxocyprinus asiaticus; assembly: GCF_019703515.2. Taxonomy (NCBI): domain Eukaryota; kingdom Metazoa; phylum Chordata; class Actinopteri; order Cypriniformes; family Catostomidae; genus Myxocyprinus; species Myxocyprinus asiaticus. The sequence continues at coordinate 5,616,851 of NC_059378.1, read as the reverse complement.
CTGATATCATGTGAATTCTACTCATAGAATGAGGCATAAAGTCATTTATAACACATTTTAATGGCACATTAGTTTAGGTTCTACATGTAGCGTCCTCATATTCAAATGCTCCTCTAAACTCGTCCCACAGCGGTGTGACCTGTGTCTGAATGTTCGCAAATAGTATACCATTGCTCGGCTGTTTAGAACCACTGTTTATTTTTACCACTGAATGAAGAACGAAGAAGAACTTCTCGGGAAGTATATCAGGGCCTTTATACTTAGTTGTGACGTAAGATTTTAAATCTGCAAAAAAAAAAAAAAAAAAAAATACTGAATACATCGGAAATATTTAATATACGTCCAGTCATTGTTGACAGTGAAAAACAAATGCTTTTCATTTAAGCGCAAGCATTGATGTAACCCCACGTTCATGGATTCTAACAGTGTTTCACTGAAGTGGGCTCTTACCGCACTTACCCTTCAACAATTTTCTGCATTATCTCATACTGACAGATACATACACACATTTCAAATAAGCATGCCCACAATGTAATACAAACCTCTCAAATTTCTTTTCAGCCTTGTCCCTCACCTAGTGAGCATTTACAATTTGGCCTCCCTGCAGCCATTTTCAGACAGCTTCAATCCACACGTGACCCATGGCACGTTTTTATGGCCGAGCTCCTAACTGCTGTTGCCAGCCCTGCAGTCTGGCCTCTAATTGGGAAAGTAAAGAACATTAAGCAGTGAAATTAAACCCTCTCATACTGAATTGTTCACTCTAGAGCCTGCACTGCGAGTGGGAGCGTAACAAAGAGCTCAAAATACTCTTGGTGACAGCAGACACACGGTAAAACCAACAAGTTGAGTCCACATGACTCGTCGCTTGTGGCCCCGTGGCCAGAAAGTAAATATTCTTCTGCGCTAGCCAAGGATTAGGATCACAAGTACCATAGGAGCTGTCTATTCACCTACCGAGACTCAGGGGAATAGTGATACACTTTTATTTCTTGTTGCCTAGCTGTAATGGAGATTTCAGCTTGTCCAGGTGTTTTTTTTTTTTTCATCCTCTCTGAAGCAGAATAGATGTAACATTTCTGAAGCTAAAGATATCCCCCACACACCCACCCACACTTGCTCCATTGAAGAGCGCTTGTCGTTTTTCTCTCTGCACATTCATCACTCCCTTGAAAGTGATAACGGCGGACTGAAACGACTGGGAACGGCCCAGAGCTCAGGGAGCATGATGTGTTAACTTGTTCCACATGCATCTCCGAGAAGCCAGTCATTAGCTCACATCTCCACTGGGATTCGACTTGTTGGTGGCCATCTTCAGAGGCAGTAATCACTATTCTGTGGGGTCTCTGATCATTGCCCGACTAGAGGGATTTCTCATGCCTGTCTTTCTTTCGGGACATCATGGTCTTAGGTCTCAGAAGTTTGTCTAAGCTCAAGGCAGACAAAAATCTAATGGAGAAGAGGTGTATAGTGATGGAATGGTTTTCTCCCAGCATAATTGTGCAGGAGGAAAAAAAAATGCTCAGAGGTTTCTCTTAGACTCAGTGGAGTTCACAGTTATGTTTCTCTGAAATATCAATTTTGTCTGAGATGTTTCTCATAAAATTCCTTCAGAGAAATGGAAACAAAAAAGGTAAAAAGAAGATGTCCTGGTCCTATTTGCCTCAAAATGAAAATAAACAAATAAGAAAGTATATTTTGCATATAAAAATTAAGCCTATTATTAGAGCTTAAGATTTTTTTACATTTTTGCATTATTTTCATGACAGTTATGCACATTTGAAACCCCAATTCTCATTACCACAATGGAAAAAATGGATGGTCATTATTACATGTAAAAAAAAAAGAAAAGAATATATATATATATATATATAATTTAAATTTTTAAGTATTTATATATCTACCTCTTATGTTTGCTGATTTTATATATATATATATATATATATATATATATATATATATATATATATATATAAGAAAATATTGTACAACAGCATCTTACTGTTTTACATCTCTTTTACTGTAATACTGTAACGAGAATCATCATTGAAAACAATGGGAATAATAAAAAAAAAAAATATCCATACATGTTACGGTGATGAGAATTGAGGGGCAAAATGTCCTAAAAATAATGTCACAATGCAAAAAATCATCATGGTACATAAAGGTGCTGTAAGTGATTTTTTCATGGAAAGGTATGCACAAAATTTTACTACTCCCTGAAAGATATTAATGAAATAAGTGTCCTGAGATATCTCACTGGTCAGAGGTGAAAAAGTGTCAGAGGGCCGCAGACAATGACTCTTTCTGCCTGTCAATCATTTTGCGTGTTCTCAGAGTATTGAAGTTGAAGCTAATTAATGAGGCATAATGCCATTTTTATGCCATGTTGCTCATAACACTTGTCAGCTGAAGGTACTATTTTGATGCTGTTGTTTTTGACAACCGTTTCTGCTCATTTCGGTGTCAGTAAAGCTCATTTGGTATCTTTAGAGTGCGGGGTTTTGGAAAGAGAGGGCGTGGCCAATCCAACGGCTCAATTTGTGGAAATAGTAGAATGGCTAAAATCGCTTAAAGCACCTTTAATATAGGCTTTATTTTCTCTATGCAAAATATTTACATTGATTGGGGGTTAAATATGATAATGTTTAGTAAGAATCACCCACATACAGCATAAGAGAATTGCTATAATATGTATGTAGAAAACATAGCTCAGATAATTTTGTTCATATTGAAATGTCTGACTTTTGATGGCAGATCTTTGTATCGTGGCAAATCTGAGCACAGTATTGACATCTCTTTTAAAACTATAAAGGAGTGACATGTGAGATTGCAGGGTTTTTTTTTCAGGAGAAACATCAAAGTAGCAGGAGACCTCTGGAGAAATCTCATTTCGCTTCCCATTTAATCTCACTTTTGTTGAGGAGAAAAATTTAAGACATTAATGAGATCTTATTTGTGGTTCTTCTTTCCTAAGGCTTGGCCTTAGTGGAGATGAGGTTCTGATCCCCTTCTGAAGCCAAAATTCTAAACATTTTTTTCCAATCATACATGGGACCTCCTGCAAGCATGCCAGAGTTCTCTTTCAACTCTTCTGATTCATACTCTGACAGATGTGCAACTGGAAGGCCTGCACAGGATACAGTTCTTCATTGGTCAGAGAAGAGAAACAGGGCATATGTCTTTTGAGAAGTCTTCTCACCGCTGGCAAATACGGAACAAGGGACTAGAGAAAAGAGGGCATGTTTTGCCACAAATACCATTCGATTCTGGTGAAGAAATCAGGCTCAAATAGCAGTACAGCTGTTGTGCCGGTACGACAGCGACTGGTGATGGATGAATTCAGTTGACATGCAAGCCAATATAAATTGCAATTCCTTAACCTTGAGTGACATTTGAGGTTATTGAAGGACTAGGAATTTGTTACACTTAAAGCCTTTTTAGAAGATTCTGATTGATGGATCTCATTCCAGTGGGAGGCCAGGGCTGCTATCTGTGTCATGGTGCGACTGTCTTTGCAGTAGGATTCCAGTTGTTCGCACTCTGTTGACCCCAGCCATACACCGAAGGCTATAGGCTACAAGGTGTTTAGTTTCCTCCTCTGTCATACAACCTCACAAAATCACTTATGAGTTCTTGTTACACTATATGTTAAGGTCTTCAGTCATTCAGTTATATGCATTTCACATGTGAGTGAGTCAAGGGAACTTTTAGTAGAGGTTAGATTCACAGAAATGCAAAAATTACTCAATTGTAGCTACATTGGTCTGGGTGGAATGTCATATATTACAATAGAAAGAGAAGTAATTGTTGGCTAAAGGCCAAAGTATACCTCGGTCAGACGTGAACGCTGGGTGTCCGCACACAGGACGCGCAACGCATATCTCGTCATCAGCAGAGTTCACGAACACTGTCAGTATTAATATAACACTTACATTGCAGTATTAATATATTACAGTATATTAATATATAAGTATTATATACTGTAAGTGTTATTTGATATAATATATATGTATTATTTACTTTTAATATTTGTAGTATTTTAAAGATTCAAGTATTGCAAAAATAACTGCAAACGTTTGCAAAATGAGCTACAAAAATAAAGTGCATCTTGTGGAGCTCTTGCTTCTGTGTCACACATGACAATAAAAGACTGAGCACAAGCTGGTCCTGAAAATATAATTTAGAATGTAATTTAGTCAATTACAATAATGACAATTGTGAATGTGCACAATTAAATTTTTTACTCTGTGCTTGTGCATTGTGGGATTTAAATGTGTCCAAGTGGCTCGAGTGTTTTGACTACATTCACCAAAATAAGTTCAGATCCATTTAATGATTCAGTGACCATTTCTGGTGATGCCAGAAGGTGGTGACAAATGAGTGTCTTGTGTGAAATTAGTTAGTCACTGAATCAATGATCAAAAGAACATTTTAATCCTTTAAAATTTGTATGTCTACAGACCTAAAAAAAAAGAGACTTTAGTAAAGGTTTTATGAATTATAAGAACAAAGCAAATCTATAATTTCCCTACTGTTTGTGAGCTGCTGAGCATGACTTTTATCAAAAGACAACAATAATAGTCTCATAATAATTATGAGTTTCAATAATGTCCGTATGTATAAAAAGCGTGTCTACATATCTATTCACTTCAGTAAAATGTCTAAGTGTTCTAAGAACACAGCAGATCTGTCTTTTTTCCTGCAGTTTGTCGACTGCACACCAACATAGAGGTTAAAAACAGAAGCTGATATTAAAAATAGCTTTACATATTTAACACAGAAATCTGCTTAAATTGGCAAAAACAACCGATCAAACTATTACCTCACAAACATAATGTAAAAAGCATAACTTAATGAAGACTCATGTGCTGATATAAACTCCACTTACAATGTGTGCTTAAAAGAAGGATTGGCCTTTGTTTTTGTTTTTCTGCAGTGCATTTCATGTAATGCTGCCAATCAAGAATGATATGCCAATAATAATAATACCCATTTGTGTGTTCCTCATCTCTAGATGATTATAATAATTTTATAATTTTCTTTATTTATCACACATTATACATTTGCACATATACAGTGAAATTCTTCTTTTTCACATATCCCAGCTAGGCTGGAGTCAGAGTGCAAGGTCAGCCATGATACGGCGCCCCTGGAGCAGATAGGGTCAAGGGCCTTGCTCAAGGGCCCAACAGTGGCATCTTGGCGGTGCTGGGGCTTGAACCCCCGACCTTCTGATCAGTAACCCAGAGCCTTAACTGCTGAGCCACCACTGCCCCTGACACTGCCCCACCACTGATTAATTTAGATCAACATCATTGCCAGTAAAAAACATGGATAAATTAGCATTGCTGAAAGCAACTTTGTAGAAATGAATGGAGCCACGTTGATTAGACTGATGACCTATTACGTAAGGGTTGTTTCGGCTCATGAAACTCACCTGTGATTGGCTGGATGGTTGCTTAATCAGCCCAAAGTAACAAAACACAAAGAATACTGTATACAAATCCACCATTTGGACTCGGTATGGGTTTAGCTTGGAAAAGTGCTGGGGACAAAAATCACCTTTTTAAAGAGTGCAGGGGACATGTTCCCAATGTCCCCCGTGGCTGCTACGCCCTTGTAGATAGATAGATAAATATATAGATAGGTAGATAGATAGTCATTAAAATAAAAAGCCATAAATTAGCCATAAAAATGTTATTTGTTATTCAATATTTATTTATAAATGAAAATATATGTTGCACATTGCAGTTTAGTTGTTTTGTTTTGCCCCCATGTTTATTTTTTTTTATTATAGAAAAGCAGCTATAATGAACAAACGTCTATCGTTAACTTGATTGTGTCATTATTAGCCTATATTGCATTATTATGCATACTCCTTCATGATACAATAAACACCAAAATGAGATGACCGTATTTTTTTTCAAATTTGTCTGGCAAACTTTATCCAGGGTTCCCAGGCATCCTGGAAAACTTGGAAAACCTGGAATTTTGCAATGCAGTTTTCCAGTCATGGAAAATAATGATTTGTCCTGGAAAATATTTTAGTATAATAGAACTGTTTGACTGTGTTGCTAACAAGGTTTTTGTTTATGTACAAAAACATGGTAATGATCGGAACTCGGAATAGGAGTCAAATACACAAATTTATATCATTTTGCACATTGTGAAACATCATCAACGGTTTAACTGTCATAAACTAATCCATCACATACTTTCTCTACTCATCTGCTGTCATATCTGCTTTGCTCCGACTAAATAGTTTAAATATTGATATAGTACAAAAAAATATTTTTTTTTGTTCCAACATTGCTGATATGTTAACCACAAAAACATTTGACAGTCGGACCACTGATTTTTTTTTAAACGAATTCACAACCTGAGTTGCTAGTGTGGTGATTCAGCCCTCACACCTCAAAATGTGAATTAATGTTCAATAATTCAACCATCAGAGTCTGCTTATACCGCGGTTACCACATGTAGTATGCAGAAAACACTGAATCATGGAATCTAGTCATAAAAATGGCATTAGCTATAAAACACAGAATTCCATGGGATACAACATAATTGGACAGAAATTAATGAAATACAAATTACGATATGTCATAGTGTGATAATTAAACTGCAAAAGTCTGTGATTTAAATAAATATATAATCTGCAAGTGATGCGCGCTTCAAAATAAATGTGTAAAGCCCGGCCACTTACACACTGAAAACACCTCATCATGATCATCACGCACACTCTTGTGCGTGTGAGATGACAGAGAGCAGAACACTCTGAAGTGCGCAGCACATGCAGACTATGTATTTATTTATTTAAATCACAGCTTCACGGGGACTAATAGGATTAATAATAACACTGGACCATGTAGCAAACTGCTTATATGAAGGTGAGAAACTACGGTCAAAAACACACAGACATGCCAAAATTAAAGCACGATTTAAATGGATGCATATGTTTTTGCTTAAATATACTTGGGCAAATAAAATATCCTGGAAATGTCCAGGACATTTGTGCCTTGAAAAGAGTGGGAACCCTGTTTATCATTCCCCAACACGTTGGTCGGCACCAGAATTGTATACAATATATTTATATATATATATATATATATATATATATATATATATATATATACACACACACACACACACTAGCTGCCAAAAGTTTGGAATAATGTACAGATTTTGCTGTTTCAGAAGGAAATTGGTACTTTAATTCACCAAAGTGGCATTCAGCTGATCACAAAGTATAGTCAGGACATTACTGATGTAAAAAACAGCACCATCACTATTTGAAAAAAGTCATTTTTGATTAAATCTAGACAGGCCCCATTTCCAGCAGCCATCACTGCAACACCTTATCCTTGAGTAATCATGCTAACTTGCTAATTTGGTACTGGAAAATCACTTGTCATTATATTAAACACTGCTGAAAGCTATTTTCTTCATTAAATGAAGCTTAACATTGTCTTTGTGTTTGTTTTTGAGTTGCCACAGTATGCAATAAACTGGCATGTCTTAAGATCAATATTAGGTCAAAAATGGCAAAAAAGAAACAGCTTTCTCAAGAAACTCATCAGTCAATCATTGTTTTGAGGAATGAAGGATAAAAAATGCTTGAAATTGCCAAAAAACTGAAGATTTAATTCAAAGGTGTACACTACAGTCTTCAAAGACAAAGGACAACTGGCTCTAACAAGGACAGAAAGAGATGTAGAAGACCAGATGTACAACTAAACAAGAGGATAAGTACATCAGAGTCTCTAGTTTGAGAAATAGACACCTCACATGTCCTCAGCTGACAGCTTCATTGAATTCTACCCGCTCAACACCAGTTTCATGTACAACAGTAAAGAGAAGACTCAGGGGTGCAGGCCTTATGGAAAGAATTGCAAAGAAAAAGCCACTTTTGATTTAGGTTAGAGTGGGCAAAGAAACACAGACATTGGACCACAGATAATTGGAAAAGAGTGTTATGGATCTTAACCCCATTGAGCTTTTGTGGGATGAGCTAGACTGTAAGGTGCGTGAGAAGTGCCCGACAAGACAGCCACATCTATGGCAAGTGCTACAGGAAGCGTGGGGTGAAATGTCACCTGAGTATCTGGACAAACTGACAGCTAGAATGCCAAGGATCTGCAAAGCTGTCATTGCTGCATGTGGAGGAATTTTTCACATTATTAATGTCCTGACTATACATTGTGATCAGTTGAATGCCACTTTGGTGAATACAAGTACCAATTTCTTTCCATAAGAGCAACATCTGTACATTATTCCAAACTATTGGTTGCCAGTGTGTAATATATATATATATATATATATATATATATATATATATAAATGAAATAAATGAAACACAACCAATTGTACTTTATAATTGTAATTTATATACAGTATAATGCCCTTCTAATGAATTCTTCTGTTTTTTATTTGTAACATCTGGTATTGTTCTTAAGATTTTATTTTTTATAGTCCTAGTCTTGCATATTACAGCATAAATAGAAGTTGATGTTGATTTCATTCTTAGGGTAAGATGTTATAAATTCTCAGTTATGATGAATTGATTAAATTTATATATTTGATATAACAGATGAGATACAGTTGTTTTAAATAGTCAGAATAAATTATACCCTCATAAAGGAAAAACATGCCCCTGATAATCAAATCCATGGGACGAATATTGCCCCTTAATGTCAAATTTTATTTATTTTGGGAAGAAATATGTACCGCAAATTTCTTTGTGAGATTTACTGTTAGGTGACACTTAGAAATACTTACCGTTGTGCCAAAAGACATAAGTGCCCCTTCCCTTCATGGATAAACTGGCAGAGTAGTAATGGATTCTAAAATAAGAAACTGTCGCTGACAAAAGGTGCCCCTACATGATGTCTATAGCCCTCCCACCCTTATGGTGATTAAAGATTAAACAAGAAAGTGGTTGAAGGGCAGAAGATAAGAGCATGTGTTCACCTCTTGACTGGATCATCTGTAATGGAAGCCTCACTGTTGGGGTGATGTACTGCATTAATATCAGCAGGTCATTCCTCTTGGAGAGTGGTCTCCAAAGAGCCATCTCCCTGAGCGTATAGTATTTTGTTGCTTAAAGTGTGTTGTAAAAGCTTTGGGAGCAAGGGACCAAAGAGGAAAAAGCCCAAAACAGGTTAGAAATCCTGACAATTAAGTCCTGATGCTATAAACGGTGCAAGTTAAACAGAGCTTAACTTAACTTAAATTGCTGCCAAGCCACATGAACAGTTATTGAGATGCTAATGTTTGCTTTTAGATTCATTGATAGGATTGTTGCTTTGTTTATGTTTAACATACAGTCACCACCCAGCCATCATGTCTATAGAGCTTTGTTTGAGCACAATGCATGATTCATCCTTACAATCTAAATGTACACAGACTGTGTAGGTTTTGGAATTTGCTGGTGCGCAACTCGAGGATTTTTTAAAACTAACTTTTCAGTTTGAAAAAGAGCAGATTCTTATAAAACCCTCCTCAGCGAAGTTTAGTGGGATGAAATCTCTGGGAAGCACACCTTCAGGGATTACTGTCAGATTACTCCATGATCAATAGCCTGTATTAAAGTTCTATCCTTACACTACACTTTCTTCTGAAATGCACCACAGGTAGAAAGGACCCTTTTATTTCTTATAGTTTAAGGACTTAAACATTTGCAGCTGAGGAGGTTTAATGTGAACAGCATTGAGCTTCTTACTGCAATCAAATTATACAATTATTCTATAAAACTGTTCAATAGGCTATATTATTATTTTTCACATCACACCAGAAATTCATAAAAAGCAGTAAATAAAGTCAAAGAAGGAATGAGGTATGCGTTGCAATTAAAGGAGTTTACTGAAAACGTTCCCCTATGCCGTAGCTCACAAATCTCATTTGTGCTTGCGCATATTTAAATGGGGTGCATCAAGACATCTCATGCTGGGTTTCATTTGCTTAATGCTTTAGAGCGCAACATTCTGGTTCTGGAAGTAAAAGTCCCATTCATTTTCCCATAGGGTAATTAATTTCAAACAACAACATATAAACCTTTAAAGCCAGACCTACCGTGAGCTCCGAGGTTGTTAATCGATTGTATATGCTTCTGTTGAAGCCATCAACCTGCTTTATTTCAACTTCATTTAAAAAAAAAAAGTTTAATAGCAAAATTTGTGGAAAATAACTACACAACCCAAAGATCTTTCAATCAGAGGCCACGGCGAAAGAGCCCAGCAGCGACCACCAACTTCCATGAAGCACTGTGAATGACGCAGTCGAGTCGGTATATATATTATATAGTATATATTTTCCCATAATTTTTAATCTATGTCATTCACAATGCTTCACAGCATTTTAATTCTTTCCCTCATGGAAGACGTTAAGTACACAGTCTTGTACCTTTGTGTTTTTGTCTGATTTTCCTGTACTTTTTTGCTTCAAATCAAAGTTTGTAATGTGATTCACCTTGGAGCTGGTTGGCTTCGATGGAATGAATGGGAAAAATATTTCCGTAACCAAGACGCTGAAAAAGTGGGCGGGTACTGTTGGGCTGTATTGGTTCTTGTTCGTGTCGTAACTAGGGCTGGGTATTGATACAGGTTTCTCGATTCGATCCGTTTCCAATTTACAAGCTCTCGATTGGTTTCAATTCCAATTTCGATTCAATTTGATATTGATTCATATGAGTACATTTCTGCTATATTGTCCATTTTGCTTACATGTGTAAGGAATTCTCTCTCAGCTAATGCTCTTAATTTTAAAGGAACTTTCTAGGTTGCAATTATAAAAATGTTAATTTTACAAATTACATTTTATCATTAGTTTTTCATCAAATTGGTCACATTTTAGCTTTTGAAAAACGTTCAAATTCAGTCTATTAATGTCTTAAAAATTGCATATTGTAACATTGGGTGTTTAGGAGTGGAAGAGGAAGAGAGGAGACGCAGGAGTAGATTCCTTTTAATCTTTTAATTAGAAACGTTGGAGTAGGACAATCACAGGAGTGAAACAATCGCTGGAATGGAAATAGAAGAAAGTCTCAACAATAGTAAATGCTGGAGTGGAACAAATGCTGGAACAAACACTAAATCTTTAACATTTAAACTAAGCACAACATAACACCTCATAACGAAACACTTCATAAACTCAACGAAACACTTCAAGGACTGACCAATAAATTAACAAAACTAGAGGGTATTTATACACAAAGCACTAAATAAAGGAATGGGATACAGGTGAGGAAAATAAGGAACAGGTGGAAGTGATTAGGGCAGAGAATTCTGGGAAATGAAGTCCGGGGGAAAATTTCAAAATAAGAGTCCTTGAAGAAAATGAGGGAGACAGACTATGACACATATATTATGTTGCATATATATTTTTGTTACATGTTTATTGTTTACTTGCATAATTTGTACTATTTACAAGTATTTACATTGATATGTAGAACACGTAGTAAATCGGTACTGTCTCTTAAAGACTACTGGCATCAGCCAGTAAGTGGATATAATGAGAGAAGATGTGCGTAATTTCTTTAGCGTATCCATGTGTGATTATAAATAAATTTTTCTGTTTTGTTGTTTTTAATCAACAACTGACTGCAAAGATCTGTGGATCTCGTCTTTGGGCACACCGAATGAGTTAAACGAAACTTTTACTCTCAACACGCAGTGAAAATATCTCGCTGCTAATAACTCCTTCTCCACTATACTTCTCAATCAATGGCGAATAAAATCTGAATATTTACCAGCCAGAGGCTAATAATAGACATTTTTAGTTGCATAGCGTATGATTTAGTAGCATGTGCAAGTGATTTACTCGCATTGTAGAGGGTTGTGCATACAGTGAAATATCGATCTTGGGATTTAAGAATCAGTATAGAAATCGTTCAAACGAAGTTTGCGATGCATCGGAAAATCAATATTTTTACAGCAAGTTTGAGTATATATAACGCTAATCGGTTTTGAGAGTTATGCAGAGGGGAAGTTTATCTGTGAATAACAAATTACATTTTGTTTTATCATGGCTTCAAAGGACTTGGATAGACTACTGTTATGGTGCTTTTTTTGGTGGGTTATTTTTTATTTATTTTTTTAGAGTGACTTGCAACTGGTCACTGGATGTTTCATTGTATAGTAAAGAGCAGAATGATCATTCTTCAGAATATTTTGAAGTTGAACTGGTTTTGGACAGAATTTTCATTTTTAGGTGAACTATTCCTTTAAATATGTTCTCATTAGATGAACTTAATGGATCTCATTTCATGGTCTTTTACACTGTGCCTTGATAAAGTTATAAAGGAAGAAAACAGCCTTGTAAATTATTTTGTTATGCAAGCTTAAGGATGTCAAATTTTAGTTGCCCCAAGCTCTGCAAAGCAAATAAATTACACGATCTAATGAGATATTCTTAGGCTCGGCACACCTCTAGAGCCTCACACTGTGAGATGGATATCTTCACACCACCTCTGCGTGCTATACTTTTGTTTAGGATAAGGGGTTCATCTAGAGGATACCATGACATTCTCACCTGCTGTTTTCCTGGAGATAGATAAATCTAAATATAAAGTGAGTCTCCTTTGGACTCCATCTTAGAAAGGCTAAAGTAAATATACAGCAACTAATACAAGCCTCAGTTTGAACACATTTTTTGCGTCAAGGCTTGCCAAGTTCAACATTCTGTGGACACTAAATTCATCCCTTTTTGAGAAACGATTTGTATCTCACTTGTCTTTGGTTTTATCTGGCACACTGAAACAATGTCCACTAGAAGCGAACTTGTTTTAATCAGAGCTTGTCCTCGTTCTATGGTATATAGTCTAATGTTTTATTTGTAGAAGCTTGAAAAGGGCTTTATACGTGGGATTCATTTAAAACATTGTTTCATTTGTATACTTTCAGGCAGATTTGCTTACACAGCATGAGACGCTAATAGGCTAATGTTTGCTTCGAAAAAGAATAGGCACTAATGAATGCATACTGTATGTTGTGCACTATATGGTTAAAATGAATTACAGATACGTGTGGTCCACACAGCATGCCTCTTGAGTGCATTCTTCTGCAGAACTGCACATAATGAATAGCCTTGTGTTCCTTGTAAACTAGCATTAAATGCCAGGTAATCCCTCTCTCTGTTTCCTTCCCAAGCAATGTTAAACAAACACACTGTATAAATAAATGCAATGCGTCATTATTATTATTTTTGTTCTCTCTTTCGTTTGGATTTTCAATCTCAGCAGAATTTTTTGGGCACATACCGACTTAAATTGTCTTTGAATAAGATTGCAGTTTCTTGGCCTGCTAGCAGACTCTGTACTGTTGGAAATTCAGAGCATGCGTGCTGGACATCATGGTGAAAACAGATGACTCAATGATTTTCTGGCATTTCTACAAATTTAATATCTTTAATATTTAGACCAGACTAAACTAATTCAGTCAGAGCCCCATTTGAAAATACAGTTTCTCTCCCAGCATGTGGGACAGCGGTGGATGGTTAACCCTGTTCTCATGAAAAGGAACATTCCAAGACTAATACGATAATTCCTGGTTTCTAATGATGGAACAGAACTTGGGGTGGTAAGTAAGGCCTGGACGTTCCCCAATATTGAATCGTGGCCTTGTGGATTGTGAGGTGTTTAGAGAGCTGCATTATATGGGACAGGAATTCTATAAGGAGACCAATAGACTTGCCACGGTATCATAATTTTCACACCAGTGCAGTGTTCATGTTCAAACTGACTAACATCGGTATTACCGCTGGTTGGACGCTAGGTGGTACTATGGAGTAATTTTCGTTAAGCAATAGCCTACACAATAACGCAAGGCAGCTTGATTTCAAACTTTGAACTTAATTTTTTATTTATTTTAAAAATTCAAATGAAACTGGAAAAAAAAGAAGTGCAATTAAAATTGTGTTGTTCAACTTTTTGAAAGATGGCTTTTCAAAAGTTGTGAAGGGCAACATCTCTTTGGCAAAGAATCTTCATCCATGCATTCTCTCCATCATGGGCTACCGGTCGGGTATTTCGTTATCCGGGCAAATACATCACTTATTGTGGGTTGTTGCGGGTTTAATGTTGGTGTTTTATTACCTTTCATCCCAGGACCCAGTTTAGCTGCTTTGGAAGGGTAATGACTTTGAATGTGTGAATAAATTAGTTTTGCTCTGTTCCCTCCTATGGGGCGACATGCCAGAAATATGTTCACAATATTTTTATTATATATATATATATATATAATTACAATATCTGATTATATAGTCAACCCCCTGGCTGAGGGATCGGTGAATATTCTTGCTTTAGTGATTTTGCATTGAAAATTTAATTCATTTATTTAAAAAATGAAAAACTTGAAAAAGCAATTAAAATAACGAAGTGGTAAAAAAAAAAATAAAAAAAAAATAAAAAAAAAAAAATATATATATATATAAAACCACCATATATTACACTATATAACTATCCGTCTATGACAACGGTGGAAAATTACTAAAACATATTAAGATCTAAAAATAATTCTAAATGTAAACATAATTATAATAATGATAATATTCACTGAAATATAAATCATGGTTTGTGGTGAACGTGTTTTTGTATTATTTTATGATTTAATCACAGATGTTTAGTCTGTATATAGAGTGACCCTGCAGAGTTGCGTTCACAACAAACTGCTTGGTGGAAATGAAGCGAAAAGAACTCAAAGCACCTCCTGAGCTGAGATGGTCTGAGGTCATTTGCAGCATTCTCATAGACGATACTTGCAATTCTTTTTCAGAAGATTGAAACAAAGAAAGAGTGAGAACCCTTTACATACGCATGTTCCACGAGACTGCACGCCTCCGAACAAACAGCACATCAGACATGCACATAGACGGCTTTTCTGTCATCTGTTCTTAAAAATATAATAAACTGTGTTTCTTCAAGTGTGTGTCTGTGTGTCTAACAGCATTTCTTGTATCATTCTGAATCTGAGATGTCTTACAGTTACCTACCATGCACATTATATTGCAATTAAACGTCTTCTGTCAGTGTGCGTACTTTGCTGCCTGTGTAATTTGATAAGTTGGTAAAGAACATCCTGCTTTCAATGCGTTATTTAGGTTCATTTATCATGGGATGCAACCTCTTCATCAGGCAACCATTCTTTATTTAAGGCTATTCTATTCGTTAGGCTATTGTATTGATATTGGAAGTTCCATTCATAATGTTTCCACCGGTATACAATTTTACACAGGTGTTGTCCCTTGTACCGAGTAAAACCTGTAACACAGTACACCGTGGCAAACCTAGAGGCCACATGATGTTGGTACCAGTTTGAAAACGTCCAAGTAACGCGATGCGTGAGTCAAATGCGGAAGATCGTAATGCCAGTACATTTAGAAAAAAAAAAAAGTGATGATTGTGGTAAGAAGGTTAAACTGATTGATGTTCGTTCATCAATATAGAGCAGGGTGGTAAGTGTACTACTGTATATTCCACTTGTCTTTACTGGTTAAGTCCAGTGTTGTCGACTCAAGGCTACTGGCACTGTAGAGGTATTTGGGGAGGTCTGGGCAGGGCTAGGAGGCGCCTGTATGTCCTAGTTGTCAAGGCGGCTCGCTTTTCTCAAGCTAGTGCCAGCAGACTGTGTGGTGGCACCACAGTGGCTCACCAAGCCTGCTTCTCACCAAGCTGGCAGCCTGCTTCAGACGAGCAGGACTGGCAGGAATGGATTAGAACCTGTTATTAATGACTTTCTTTTGTCCCTCTGGCATTTTGCAAGCTAAGTATGAAAATAAGGCTGCCGTAAAGGCTTTTTGGTGAAACCAAAGGGGAAAGCAGAAAAAAGGCAAACCCCTGTAGCTTGGTCGAGAGGAACCAACAATGACACATAGTATTTTTTTTCAATTCTTTGAAGTCATTGTGTTGGCCTTGCTTGCATGCTAACACTCATTCTCAGACTAATACTGACAGAATTCCAATTTTAAATGGTAGTGTGTAATTTTGGCACCACTAATGGCACCAAACAAATTGCAACAATGAATATTTTCAAACATGTGTTCTGATCACTCTACCTATCAGACTTTGGTCATACAAACAGTGCCACCCCAAACACATGCCATTGCAACAACATTGGTTCAACATCAGAAAAAAAACTTTTAAATCAAAATTTCACAGCCTGATCTCATGGTGAGATTTTTGCTAAATGACATTACGAGTTTCATTACACGTATCGCGGCAGTTCAGAGGTGACGTGTCCACTGTGTGGCGCTACAAGCAAGTTAAATGTTCTCCCAAACAGATTGTTTTTTTTAAGTTTAATGCTGTATTGAGATTAAATCAACAAAACCTACCTCCCTATCCTAAACCTTAAACCTAAACCTGCTGTAACTGATAGTGTCATAAAAAGCAAATGTTCAATGATTTGTTTAAAAGTGAATAAAAATCGTTGTATTTGTCGCACCTTTAGTGTTCATTTCACCAGCGTGCAACGTGCAACGTAAAAATCATTTGCAAATGTTGTTATAGTACTGTGATTCTATGAGACCAGGTTGACTCAAAATGTATGAAATTACAGACTTTAACAATGTTGTTAAAACAAACAATCTAATACATACATATCTCTATGTGCATGTTATCAGTATGCATGTGTCCGTTCCCACTTAGAATTACCTTTGCTTACTTTTCAAGGTCTTCCCAATTTCTGTTCCTCTCTTTACAGGAACAGCCCACAGACTGGGGCAGATTGGGCTTTGTATTGCTGTCCAGTCTGATAGAGCCATGTGATGAATGGCTTTGCCGAGTCCAGGACAACACATTAGCATTATTGACTAGCTCCTGGTGATCAAAGAGCCTCACTATATGCCCTCCATTCAGGTCTTGTTTAAACTGGCTGGTGTGTTGCAGTCTTATTCACGGCCTTGAATAATCTGCGGCAAAGAAGTATGCATAATGATTATGGAATTTCTTCAGAAATGATCCCCTCAATCCACCGTTACCATCGATAGCAAAGAATTAGATGTGATTAGTGAACGACAACGAGTGTAATAAATCGTTAACTTTGCATGAAGCAGCATGGCCAGTGGAGGACTTTGATGCTCTGAGTGGAATTTGGCACGTTCAGAAGCAGCGGGGGAGAATATTCGCTCTCAGTGGAAAGAAGTCTTCTCTTGAGGAGACATTTGGTAGTCATATGCATCTGAAGCTCACAAGGCCTTGATGATGTCATCCCTCCCCATTCAGCAATGGCAGCTCCTCCTCGTGACCCTGTTACCATAAATAGAATGTCACATATTGATTTGGGGACAGAGTTCCTTCATAACATGTTTTCACACAGTGAACTATTTTGCCAACAGATCACTTCGGCTCAATCACAAAGCCAGAGCAATGGGCCACGAGCCTCTGAATGATTCTTTTAACAGTGGTGGACATACCTTTTCCATGTAGTAATGATGGTTGTTTATGCACAACTAATCCCAAAAATGAATACATCGTGGTCCCATAACAACACATGTTCCAATGTCCTTCCCTCTCCGTTATGTTCTTGTAAGGGTTTCGAATTTAACTTTTGTTTGACCCTCTCATACACAAGCAACTAAATAGATTCTTCTCTTGCTATGCTACACAAGACTACAATAATACTACAAGAATGTGTGCCGTAGATGCGTGTGACGGTAAAGAATACATTTGATCACGTGCTCAGCATCTGTTACAATGACATGTCAGTTGTTCAATCATCGATTGACATCCAAATACGCATTCTCAAACGAATGCAAAAAATCTTGGGTAGCGTTGTGCACTGGACATTTTTTATATCTTTCAAGAAAACCTCAAACTTCCATACCAATATAATTGTTTTGTTTTGGTTGCTGTTGCCAGAGAAATGAAGGAGAATAGGCAAGTCATTGAGAATGCATCAAAGCACTCGAAACACACAAGCCCAGACACTTCAGATTGGTCAGTAAGCTGGTTTAATAGACATGTTGGCACAGAGATTCCCCCTTTAAGTGCACCCAGAGAAAGGTTCATAGCTTCATAGCTTTTAAGGATTCCGAGCTTATAACTGAGTCCTCAGTTATGTTTCTTGAATGTATTTACTTCCATTGTAAGTGCCACATTGTAACCCAGATTATTGCTTTTTTTTTTTAAGAATAGGAGAGACAAGTCAAAATGAATTTTGTTGTAATCAACATTATGCCACAAATGCTTTTGATTGAGCTTAACTTGGGTGGATTGAACCCGTAATATTCCTTTAAAAAGCCTTACATTTCAGATAAAAACTGTGCAGCAACCCTGGGATGAGTTCATATTGAAATCTCAGATTTTTAATTACATGCGTTGGTATCTTGACAAATATAAGCACAGTCTGAGACATTATTGAGATCTCATCTAAGAATACATCCATGCTAATCCATTTTCATTTCCTAACCTCATCGTTTTACAAAGTACGTGGTAATGGAGTTTTCGAAACTCTCCATTTTCAGCTATTCTAGTGTGAATGAGATGCATAACCATAGCAAAATGAATGTGTTTTCAAATGAAAACAGACTAGTGTGGATGTGGCCTAAAACTCTAGATGAGACACCCATGACTGGGTTCTTTTTCTTGGGAGAAACATCTGAGAAGCAGGAGACTTAAAATGTGTCAATTTGCTCTTCATTTGATATCATTGCTGTCCAGAAGAAAGATCTCATTTATAATTTTTCTTTCCAATGGGCAGTCAGGGAAGCATTTGACTTTGTCATGAAACTTTTTGAGGGAACTTTAAAAAAGTAGTCTTAATAGGGATGCACCACCGATGTATATTTATCGGCCAATTATTGACCAAATTAAAACCATCAGCAAAACGATTTTAAGCATGAAAATGCCAATATGAAAAACCAATGGTTCATTAATAATTAACTATCAACACACTAAAAACTGTGAATTCAAATGCACAATTCAGAAATAATAATAGCCACAGAATGTAGAAGGGTTGGCACTCCTAAGAACATGCAATATTTAATTTTTAATAATTCTCGTTCTCACATTAATGAGGAAAACCCGTCGTTACAGACGTGACAGTTGTGAATGCAGCACTTACCTATACATGATGAGGTAAAACCATCTGAAACTCTTTAAAACGAGCAAACTTTTGCTTCTGAGACATTGGTATGGTATCCATTAAGGCTGCACGATTGTTTGAATTAAGATTGAAATCGCAAAATGGTCTTGCGTGATTAAAAAATCTTGAAAGGCTGCGTTTAGATAAATAGACTGAAGTCAGCGCTTCAGTCAGCACCTTAGTCAGCATTGTGTAAGCAAGCGGCACCCTCTAGTGGCTTGGGCAGTATTTTCCATTATCCATTATTATAAATCCACAATAGAACTTAAAAGGGAGTTTAGTTCATTTGGTAACTTTTTATTTTTCAATGATGTGGTTGACATTTCCGTGGAATTGCCCAATATATGCATAATATGAATTTGTGATGTTCTATTATATACAGTACAAGCATGTAAAATGTGAGTTTTGTTGTTTTGAACTGCAAAAACAGAAGTGCAAAAAATCTTTAGAAGTACAAAATAACCTTTTTTCGCCACATCAATCTTCATGCTATGATATTTAGATATTTTTCACAAAAAAAAAATTATCTTTTGAACTTCTATTTATCTTTCATTGTGGCTTTCTTAAAAATGTTGGCCTGTTGTGTTCTACAGATTCAATCCATGTTCAAAGGAAATTATTTATTGTCAGAACAGAGATAAAGCTTTTGTACCTCTTTGTACATTTTTAAAACATAATTCCTGAGCAGAACAGTGATCTGATGACAAATAAGATAAGTGGCAAAATATCACTATAGGTATCGGCCAATAGTTTTTGTTAAAATCAGTATCGATATCGGCCAAAAATGTTCATATCTGTGCATCCCTATAATTTAAACCTTAAAACCTAAAGTTGCAAGTGTGTCACGCCCAGACAATGACCGCTTCCTTGTCACAGACAAGTAACTCTGATCCATCCCTCATCTAGTGTCCCACTTTAGCCTTTCAGCACAGGCCACAATCTGGCTATTGTGGGGTCCTCCTTGTCAGTTGATGCCCTGGTTCTGTTGATATGGAGTGTGTACTGAAAGTAGCGACCACCCCATACAAAGCTGAAGTGCTGGCTAATTGAGCCTGTCTGGGCATGACCTGTAAGTTGTGCTGATAATTGATAGTTGTGCAGGTATTTGACCCTTTGGGAGGCCCAGGTTACTTAAAGCTTTCTGGATATAGACTCAATTAGCATGTTCAGCTAAAAACACCATGTGCCTCCAACGGTAGGCGCCGACTTCATTGTTGTGGTTCAGATATTAAATAGCAGGTCCAGCCAAATGGAGAATGTGGATGTTGTCACATATTGTAAAGTATGATGGAGACCTCTCTGTTTATACACTTCTCCAGCGTACATGAGACTCGAAGTAGAACAGAGCCGCGCTTGGACACGGATCACTCATCCTGACTCCATAGGTAGGATAAAATAGTCCACCCTAAATTAAAATTTCATCACACTGGTAGAACTTTGCTGATGCAACCTATTGAAAGCATCAATTAAATTATCTGCAAATGCTTCCATTTGTGCATTTTCGCACTCCTGTCTTTCTCGTGAGCGGTAAATCCTGGCTTGCAGCATCCAGCTGTTATGTCTTTCTCACACCAGGGAGAAAGATCTTTGTTGCGAAGTGTGTCTGTCCAACCAGCCCTGTCAGACTCTGTGGGCTTATCCTGCTAGCTCCAGAAACCTTAGACTAATCCAGCTAGTTTCTCAGTCGCGGTCGGTCTACATGCTGAACCTCCAGGGGTTCCATTACGCTTCATTTATATTAAGTGACCTTTTGCGGTCACAATATGGGATTTTAAAATAAAATGAGTATCGATGCAATCGTGTATGCCTGTGCGTATACACATGAAAGTATGTGTGTTTTACTTGGCACTTACCCAGAATTGACTCAAATGCTCTTCTCTATGCTAAAATTCCTCAGCCGACCAATGAAGTCCAAAAAAATAAATATATATAAACACTCTCTTCTCACACAGAGTATAAAAGAGACCACCACAAGTTCATATTACAGTAATGAGCTGTCATGGGTCTAGTGTTTAGTTCTGCGCTGGGCTGTGTGAATATAACATGTACTGTATGTGTCGTTCATGTTCCTTTGTTTGATGGTAGATTCACAGTTTAGGGTGATTGACAGCTGGACCTGCCCTAATTGGCCTGGCCTTATCAGTCGCTGCTGAATTCGGAGGTATCCTTGGCCTCCATTCCTATGATAACACAGACCCCATATATGAGTCTGCAGTGTTTTTGGAAGTTGGAAAGTTTTTAGGCAGCTCTCCCGTCTGGCTGAGAAGGATTGCCTTGCTTTTGGGTTTGGCTTGTTTCGTTGTGACGTGCCACATTGGCAGTTAAACATTTACATGTATACATTTGCATAACATGGTGTGTGCACTTGTGTTTCATACTATGGTAATGCATATAAGGGTGTTTCTTTAACTTCGGGCACTGTTAGCACTGTGGATTTCTAGAAAGTAGAGTCTTGTTAAAAAGTTTTTCACAGTCTCTCAAGTTTATTTAATTTGTATACTACTAACAATGTCCAACAGTGTATGTACATGCATCACAGAAGATTAATGTAATTTTTCAGAAAGTCATGAAAATTTCCACCACAGTGTCATTTCCAGCACATCTCAAATTCTGTATTGTTTTTAATAGAATTCTGTAGTGGAAATGACGCTGATGGAAATTAAACTTTTTTTCCTCTCCTTTTTCTCCCCAATTTGGAATGCCGAATTCCCAATGCGCTGTAAGTCCTCGTGGTGGCGTAGTGACTCGCCTCAATCCGGGTGGCGGAGGACGAATCTCAGTTGCCTCCGCGTCTGAGACCATCAATCCGTGTATCTTATCACGTGGCTTGTTGAGCACATTACCGCGGAGATGTAGCACATGTGGAGGCTTCACGCTATTCTCTGCAGCATCCACGCACAACTCACCACGCGCCCCACTGAGAGCGAGAACCACATTATAGCGACCACGAGGAGGTTAACCCAACGTGACTCTACCCTCCCTAGCAACCGGGCCAATTTGGTTGCTTAGGAGACCTGGCTGGAGTCACTCAGCACGCCCTGGATTCAAACTCGCGACTCCAGGGGTGATAGTCAGTATCTTTACTCGCTGAGCTACCCAGGCCCCCATATTGGGAAATTTCATTTTATAAATAAAAAAATAAAATGGCCAACTCCTTCGTCTTGCTAAGGCTAATTTCATAGCTAACATTTTATGTATCCTAAACACACTCAATTAAGTAATATTTTCACACTCACTTATCACTTTAGGAACACTATGGTCCTAATAAAGTGGCCGATGTGGTCTTTTGCTGTTGTAGCCCATCTGCCTCAAGGTTCGATGTGTTGTGCATTCTGAGATGCTATTCTGCTCACTACAATTGTACAGAGCGGTTATCTGAGTTACCGCAGCCTTTCTGTCAGCTCGAACCAGTCTGGCCATTCTCCATTGACCTCTCTCATCAATAAGGCTTTTCCGTCCGCAGAACTGTTCCACTCTTGATGTTTTTTTGTTTCTGGCACCATTCGGAGTAAACTCTAAAGACTGTTGTGCATGAAAATCCCAGGAGATCAGCAGTTACAGAAATACTCAAACCAGCCCATCTGGCACCAACAATCATGCCACGGTCGAAATCACTGAGATCACATTTTTTTCCCCATTCTGATAGTTGATGTGAACATTAACCGAAGCTCCTGACCCGTTTCTGCATGATTTTATGCATTGCACTGCTGCCATACGATTGGCTGATTAGATAAGCACATGAATAAGTACGTGTACAGGTGTTCCTAATAAAGTGCTCAGTGAGTGTATATATTTATATTAGGGGCAACATTATTTGGTGTAGTGGAAATGATATAAATCATTTTCAGACAGTAAATATTGAAATGGTTTATGTTTATTTCACTCTTTGTTTAGATTATCATAGTTTTAATCGTGTCATAATTTGTAGTTTTGTAATAGATTTTCAAAAGTACCAAAAATAAATGATGATGGCATGGTAAAAAGTTTCAAAGTCTCATATTTCAATAAGAAAATGTTTTAAATCTGTTCATTATTCTTAAAGAACACCCAAAAGTACCACGTTCTTTCTATGTTTCAGATGCATAAGAGGATATACCGGTGAATTTCTCACTCTCATTGTTCTGGAAAAGATTTGTGTTGTGGTCTCATTAATGACGATTTTTGTTTTGAGGTGGGATTTTAAGAGCACAATGGAGTGTGTGGAAATGCTACAGCAGTCTTATTGTGAGATATGGTCCCCTGACAACAGTAAACCAAACACACATTATCTTTTGTGGGAATTCCCCCCCCCCCCCATATTTCATTCCAGCGTGAACTGATTTTAAGCGGTCAGTCCATTCTCTCAATGTGTGTGGTCCAAAAAAAGAATAAAAACACACCTAAGTATTGTTTTGGGAGCCATTGATTTGACCTAGAAAAGATTTGAATCACAGCTATATTCTTTTCGTTTTACCTGAATCAACTCATTACACTCATTAATCACATTTTATAGCAACTAGACTAATAGAAACAAAACACATCTGTTTAAAAGAACAGTTCAGCCAAAAATGAAAAGACATCCTTCCGTGGAATACAAAAAGAGACATTACACAGAATGTTAGCCTCAGTCACCATTTGCTTTCATTGCATCTTCTTTTTTTCTTACAATGAAAGTGAGTGGTGACTGAGGCTGTCAATCTTCCTAACATCTCCATTTGAGTTTCAAGGAAGAAAAAAAAAGGGTCATACAGTTTTAGACCAACATGAAGGTGAGTAAATGATGACAGAGTTTTCACTTTTGGGTGGACTGTCCCTTTAAAGATAAAAATCCCAATTTCTTAAACATACTTTCTACCCAGCTTGTATATAATAGCTTTCCCCATACCATGGAGATGCCATTGTTCTCAAAGGCTGGTCGGCCAGTACGGAGGAGATGGTGAATAGTAGTTTGGCACCCCATCACCATAGCAACAGAGGAGCATTGCTCATCCCCCCCGCGCGAACCTCGTGCTGGTTTGGCCCCTTCTCCACACAAGCAGTGCTGCTTAATTTCCCTGACCCGCAGGGTCTGCTTTTAACAGGCTCCATTGATTGGTACAAATGCAGGAGTGCAGAGCCGGTCCCAATGTCTCTGTAACAGGGTTAAGCAGACAGCAATGAGGGGGTTAGACATTTGGGGGAGTGTAAAACGTAGAAAGTGTTTTTTTCTCTCTCACTGAAACACATCGTTTATAGGCTAATTAACTGATGCAACGCACATAAAGCATATGCGCTCAAGGAGCACAGCCTCTCTAATCGCCTTAATGATTGACACCTATAATGTTTTCCGCCCCTAAATAGCCACCATTAAACCCTTCAAACGAATCGCCACCGAACAATAAGTGCTCAGGAAAATGCAGGTGTAGACGCTACAGGGAATCAAACAATAAACGCTGCATGTCGACGACTTTCTCTGACACGGTTTGATAGGAGTTTCTGCTAGAAGCCACATAACATCTTGTTTTTACCAGGACATCTTGCTTAGACAAGTGTTTTCAGGAACATGTGCAATCAAATTGAAAGAAGTTGTTCAGGTTTTCCTTCCTTTGGAGAAGAGTCCTCAACGCTGTCAGCCTATGAATGCCATTAGGCAAGATGAATTGGAAAAGAGATCTCTTTTATATCTCAATTTTTTTTCCTAGACAGCAGTGAGATAAATTGAGAGCAATTGGAGACTTGCGTAAGGCCCCTGCTTCTACGATTTTCTCCTGAGAAGAAGACCCCAGTATTCTCACATGTGTCTCACATGACTTTTAGAAGAGATCTCAGCGATTTCTTGCACTGTGCTCAGAAATGCCAAGCTACCAAAGTCTGCAATCAAAAGTCAGAGATTTCAGTGTGTACTCAAACATTTCTCATTAAATGCATCCAATACCAGACTATCTGAGCTATGCTATCCACATTCATTTTATTGTTTATTTTCTTACCGGATCATTTGTTTCTATTTTTATTTCACCTTAGGACTTTTAGGAGAACATCTGAGACTAAGTTTATACTTAAATGATACACATTCAATCACCTGTGCAATCTCAGAACCCCACTATGTTTCTGTGCAATTTGGTCAGAACTCTGCTCGACTTATGGCACTGCTGCACTTAAGCACAACAGTCTGGTTCCAAAGTAAAAATCCCATTCATTTTCTCCATAGGGGAATTGAGTATTAACAATAACTTTTAAACTTTAAAAGACAGAGCTTACTGTGAGCTCCGAGGTTGTTAATTAGTGGTAAATGCTGCTGTTGAAGCCATCAGTCTGTGTTATTTCAACTTAAAATAATCTTGTTTAATAGTGGATTTTCACTACCCATGATCCTGAGTGGAAAATACACCAATCAATGAATCGTTGCAAACAAACCGCAGCGGCAAAAACCCCAGCAGCGACTGCCCATTTACATGATGCAGTCGAGTTGGTTTGTATATATTTTGCAATATACTTTAAATATATTGTTTCTTTACATATAAACAACAACTTTAAATCAATTGTTTTATATTTTTTAATCATTTTTAATCTGATTAGGCTATGTCATTCACAGTACTTTGTGGGATTGTAGTTAATTTCCTCATTAAAGACATTAAAGAATATTCCAGGTTCAATATGAGTTAAGCTTAATTAACAGCATCTGTGGCTGTAATGTTGATTAGCGCCAAATGTATGTGCCCATCCATCCTTAAAAAAAAAAAGCATAAATCTGGGTTACAGTGAGGCACTTTCAGTGTTTCAAAAGTATTGCCACAAAATGTAAACAATATGCGTGTTAGAATGATTTTAGCGTGATGAAATCACTTACTAAGCTTTTTTTGTGTAAAGTTATAGCCAATTTAACAACTTTGTTGCCATGACGATTTAATGTCAACAAACCCTAAAATTACTGTAAAAATGACAATTTAAATAATTTTACAGCTCAAATAATACACAAGTTTTAACATAAGAATTCATGTGCTTTTATAAAATGATAAGCTTGGCATTTCTGCCTTTAAACCCTCCAAAAAATGTCCCCATTCACTTTTATTGTAAGTGCGTCACTGTAACAGTCTACTTTTTTTTTTCTTAAGAAAAGGAGGGATGAGTTGAAAATAAATGTATTCAATGTACTCAACTTCATTGAGTCAAGTCACCCACATTATATCTCTCACAGTTTACTAAAAACAGCATATCGAATTAAAAATACATAAAAAATAGTATTAATATTGGATATTAAGTCTTTTTCGGCATAATGTATCTACACATGTAGGCTTGTGTGGTCTCTTGTGGTCCATGCAGTGTTGTCGGGGGGGTGGGGGTGGGTTCACAACATTCAACCATACACAATAAAATATTAGGAGATTTTGGGCAGTGAAATGTTTTGTTTATAATTTAATTATAGACTGTAAAATAAATGTATTATTCGATGACAGAGTTTGTGTATGAAGCTAAACTTCATGTTACACGATTAATTTAGTTGGTTATGACGTTTTTATTTTACATTTTTATTTTATTTTATTTTTATTGTAAACCACCGGGTAACTTATGCTTGTTTTTATTTTAGCCTACATCTCTGACACTTTTGAAGGACAATTCTGTTACATTTATGACAAAAAATAATTATTCTCCATGTTTTTGCAGTTAAAGAAGAGCTCAATGAAATTTTATTTGGTTGGTATTTAAAGATTTAAAGACAAACATAAATTATTATAATTTTTTTTAATCTTCTGCGGCAGCTGCGAGACTCACACGGACGCATCAGGGATTTAGGTACACGAGCAGCATGCAGAACTGCCCTGCATTGTGCAGTTTCCCGCAAATTAACTAGAAAATCATGTGAAGTTTAAAATGAGCTTAAAATATTGATGGTGAGTTTACGGTTACAATTTTAATTCAGATTCATGTAGAGATTCATTCGGACTCGGACTTGACTTGGACTCTGCCTGTTACGGATTCGGTCTTGAGTCCGACTTAGCCCCTTTTGGACTCAGACTCAACTCGGACTCGATTGTTTAAAGACTCGGACTTGATTTGGACTCGACTAAAGTGGGCTCGAACCCAACACTACTGTCGATTAAGCTTAACTTGTATTGAATCTGGAATATTAATTTAAGTACGCAGTTTTGTTAAAAAAAACTTTTTTGTTTCAAATCAAAGTTTTTATTCACCTCGGAGCTGGTTGTTTATGGCTTACAACTCTTTTATGAAGAAATTAATGAAATCCCTATGATACTGACATACTGTACATGAATAGTTGTACATATGTTACATGTAAGGTTATGCACATGTATATGAGTGTGTGTGGAGGTACTATGCAGCTGTTGTTTTTGCAGATTGAACAGATAATAGAGGTCAGACTCCCCAAAGGCTCATTAAACTTTTGGTCAGAACTGATGTAATCTTACATAAATACCCTCCTGGGAGTCAGAGCAGAAACAAGACAGGAATCACATAAATGCCAGTAGACTCATTCCATTTGTATTTGTGTGCGTAGGCGGGTGTGCACGAGTGCCTATGTGTTTGTCTGCAGAAAGGAATCGTATGGGGACAGCAACAGGACTGGCCACCAGCTGCTCTTCCTAGATCCTAAGCTCCTCCACCCTCCCCTCCTTCTCTCTCTCCTGCTGTCTGCTCTGACAGGAAACACACAGTTCCTTTATGCCACTTGCCCATCATTCCGCACCCCACCTTGAGGCCACCACTGTCACTGGACACTGCACACAGTCAGTCCCTGTCAATTAGACACTGCATCTGCCGGCAACAATAGAGCCTTCTCGCTTCCTGTCTGTCTCACTGCCTGTCGCTCTCTCAATTTCCTTAACTCTCCTCCTCTCTCCCTCCCTTTCTCTTCATTTCGGCTTGTCATCAAGTGCCGACTTCCCACTTTGCAGCTATTATTTACATGAGAAACGAGCTGCCGTCTTTTTAGTGAAAGGAGTTATTTGTGTTTGTATTGATTTTCGTATGTGTGGTGATTTTAAAGCATTAATCTGAAAAGCACAGAGATGGCTTAATTTAAGAATTGCCTCCTATTCTTTCCACGGAAATACTACACTGACTGAAAGCTGCTTTAAGAAAACAAGTTTCGGAAAAAAAGCCCATTTCTCATGTGCTTGACTGGTTTTCTTTGTTTGTTCCTCTTTCTTGACTACATCTTTTTCCTCATTCCTCAGAATCTTATTTTGATTCTGTTGTAAAGACACCTTGGTTTCAAGCAGCCACCCTCTCGCCCCTCCTCCCTCCTTTCCTGAAAGAGGCATATCACGCCTTTGACCAGAACATAGGATGCATGTTCAACCAGGGAGGGCCCTGCATGGCAACGGCTCTGGTTGCCCTGGCAACTGCCTGTCCTTGAGGAAAGGGCACGTTTGGACTTTGGTGGCCAAGGTTTTGACAAACTCATAAAGCATCTTGATACAACGATCCAGCTATTGCGGCACTAAATTATCTTGATCTCATGAAAATGATGTGACTGTGGCGTCATTTTTGCTAAATAATATTACGTGTTTCCCTACATGTATTGTGGCAGTTATTAGCTTAAATGTCCACTGTGTGGCGCTAAAAGCGAGTTCAATTTTCTCCCAAAAAGATGAGTTTTTTTAAGATTAAAGGCCTGTTCACACCAAATCTGTTTTTTCCGTTCGATTGTTCGTTCCGAACAAGCTTTTGAACGGGCACAATGGATTCCTATGGCGCTATTCACATTTGGTCTGACAAATTGTCCGCCGACAATCTGAAGGTTTTTTTTTTTTTTTTATGGAGAGTGGTAAGATTTTTTTTTTCTTTGGACGGAAATGAAAACTGACTGAACAATGAGATACAATGTCGCGGCAGCTGCTCAATCCAGCACTTTGGTGGTGCTAATCAAATGACAAATTTTTTTACAGACTCGGTGTGAATAGACCTTTCATCGGAAGTTCGTCTCGCAAAATCGTCACGGATTTGGTGTAAACAAGCCTTAACACTCTATCCAGTTTTGAAATCAACAGACTGATCTTACAGTGAAATTGGAAACAGTAGGTTGACTATTTTTTGCTTAAATTGGTCTGTGCCTACCAAAATTCAAAACACAAGCTTGTAAATGTAATTGTTTTTGTAATGCAAATGTTAAAATGTATCACCTTACAAGTCATGTGCTATAGTAAAAGTTTTTCCATGTCATAAGATAGCACTGTGTGAGGATCAGGGTGAAAAGAAAATGTTTATGAACTGATAATTCGTGATTTGTGTGAAAAAGAATAAAAATCGTTGTTGCGCCTCTAGCGTTCGTTTTACCAGGAAACTGCCCCCATACTTACAACGAGCCACGTAAAAATTATTTTACTAAAATATAGGTATAATAACGTAATTCTATGAGACCAGGTTGAAATTGTGAACGTTCAGCCCCAAAATAGACTAACAAATTATTCATCAGCCTGTTTTTCCTAGGCAATCTTCCAATTAAAGAGCTTGACCATTGTGTATCCAGCCACGGTGGGAGACTTTATCGTTATTTTAAATGGCTAGCATTATTTTTTTTTATGCATTGACTGGTAAGCGAACCAATTTTCATTGCCATCCTGCATCAGTGGGAGTGGCCTGTTGTAATCTGTTCCCATGGGCACAGAAGTGAGTGTCCAAAGGCGAACAAAGATCTTAAAAAATGAGATAATTTTAGTCATCACGTCTTTTCATTTTCCCTCACTGCCATCGGAGATGACAGGACAAGGTGAAGAAAGAGCCTGCTCCAGTTACAAATTGTCGTAACATTTCCGACACAATAGCAGCATCCATTGTTGGCCATTCAGTCCAGATCACTGTACTAGGTGAAGCTGTGTCAGATCAATGCTTGTCTGATGCAATACTTGTGTTGCTTGACCTTCTCAAAGATTGTCTCAGGTCTCCAGTGTGAGGCTGCAGGATCACAGGGTTCAAACAGAATCTTTAGAATTTTTCTGCATTTTTTTTTTGTGCTGATTTTGAGAAAAATCTGCTAAATGGATTTAAACATGGTAACATGTGTGTGGTAAAAAAAAATACAGTTGAAATACAGTCATCTTAATGGGAATCCGCGAATCCATTTCGCACAATGGACTTTCGATGGCGAAGAATTTCCTCTTGTGGATTTTGCGTCAAGTTCAAGTTTGGTGAACTTTAAAAGGCGGATTTGAACAATAGGGAGTTGCTTGTTTTGGTAATGACTTCTATATGGGCAGAGCTTTGCACACAGCTACACTGAATATTTACAATGGATATCATTTTAGTGGCGAGTTTCTTTTTAACTTCATTCTCCCAGATTTTAAAGTGCAGCATTAAAAAAAGGCAGCTTGGGAATTAGTTTTGCGCTAGTTTCACAAGGGCTCAATATCCGGCCACGCCTTTTTTACCTGCAGAATTTTGCTGTGCAAAGGTAAATGTGACTGTGCCTTAAAGTTTAGTGTGTGTTTGGGTTAATCTATAGTTATTATGATTAGCTTTATGTAAAAACAGTAGAAGTCTATGGTATGTCCCATTTAGAAACGTGTTTGTGTGTGCATGCATGTTTTTTGGGCTTCCTTCTTTGGCCCCCATTTGACTGCTCTGTGAGTCACCCAAGACTTCCTGCAGGACGTCTTCACTGATGTGTATCTCACTGGACAGCTTTCTGTGATTGACAGTTCTTCTTTAATGGAGATAAATGTGACTGCTTAGGTTTGCCCCTCCCCAACCATCTGCAGCAGACTCCAGTGATGGAGCAGATATCAAAATGAGTATGTGTGTGGCGGTGCAGGGATTTTGTGTTCTTTTAGTCACACATTCCCTTTGACCTCTATCAACCAATCCACCTGTGTGAAATGATCGTTGTCTGTCTGTTTCTTAGCAGCCAGTATCTTGTGATTGTGACTGTGTAATTGAGACAGTATCTATCTGCAGCTCTGCTCAATATGAGAGGAAATTGTGCTTCATGTATAGCTCTTAGAAACCGTGTTCATTCATTAGATGTGCTTTCCTTTTTCCAACACATGGATACTTGTGATATGATGATTGTCAGAATCCATCTTCCTCTTTAAAATAAAAATTTGCCCATTGCCATTTTTTCAAATTATGGAGCTCAGAGAGAGAACCATTATCAGATGTCCTTTTTCTCTATGTCATTACGGTAAAGGCTTATAATGCAGCTGAGCCAGCATTTATGTTGTGTCCTACTGCCCTTTTTGTCTTTTTACCTACTAAACAGATCCATGTTACAGGCTGGACATAGACATCTCTATGGTTTCCCAGGTTTCCCAAAGTCATGAAAAAAACCTGGAAATGTCATAATATAGTAGAGTAATAAAAGTCACCGAAATTAATACAATCTTAAAAGACATTCTATAGTTTATATAAAAAAAAAACATTCTGCTAGAAATTGCTTGTGTAGAGGAACATGTGCTTGCAAGCCATAGTGATGGCCGATTTGAAAACGATTCGTTCTTTTGAGTTGGTTCTTTTTAATGAATCGGCCAAATTGATTCACAAATTATTGTGAATGTGAATCCATGGCAAATCAGTCTGAATTTGAATGACTTTTATTTTAAATCATCTAGTAATCACAAACAACTGAAAAGATCACGGAAAAGCAATGGAAATTCATCGGTCAAAAACGATGTTAAGAATGAACATGCACATAGTACAGTCTAATCAGTTTTTTTTTTTTTTTTTTTACTAATTATCACACATTTTTCAGTTCGGCCATCTGAAGATCTTGGTAGATGACATCCTTTAAGACGTCATAGATTTTGTGATTTCTCTCTCTCTCTCTCTCTCTCTCTCTCTCTCTCTCTCTCTCTCTCTCTCAATCTCTCAGTTTATTGACTGCAACATATGTGGACCATGGATTGATCTAAAATGTGAGGCATGCGAGTTACACAAATGCATGCATATGTCCACACACACATACACGCACTCATATGCACATTCCAGCTGTTGCAGGCGGTACAGGGAGCTCTTTTCCCAGGTGCTACACACATTTCCCTGTAATCTCTCTCCACACAAACTCCACCGGTACTCTTAATTTGTGGCGACGGCGCCTGCTGGGCGGATTTGGACCACAGATCCTATCTGAAGAGAGCTCAAACAACTGCACAGGGGCTGAGATGGACACACGCACACACATGGAGACGTGTCCCCTCGTTTGTGATGACAAGTTTGCTCGTGTACGTCGGAATTTTTACGCAAATTAGCGTATTCAACCTTCTGAAAGTCACACGGAGCCTGGGTTTATGAGCCACTGGCATGTGTTTAAATATCCATACGTATGGGGATCACTCTTAACATTTGAATTCTCAACATGAATGTACAGGACTGCAAATCAAAAAGTAACATGGAAGGCAAAAGTGTGCACAGAAATCAACTGGAAACCCCCTCCATACTATTGGAAACTTTTGAAGACTCTTCTTGTATACAAAACCTAAGTTTGTTGCATTGTGACTCATTAAAGGCTAGATCTATATATCCAATCTGTTAATGTTCTTTAGCTAACACAAAACTTCATACGTTGACAATTTCTGTTGGGCTCTTTCTCAGCCTAAATAGACCTTAGTAAGAATAAGCCACGTATTTAAATTGACTAACAGATTGCAATGGTAGTAAGAGTTCAAAGTACTATTCCAGTGGTTCGCAACACAAAAATGTGGTGCAGGTCTGTTCTGATGGCGTTTTGTTGTTGACTTTAAAGGCAGTCCAATCAAACTCTATGGCATTTTGGTGCAGATTTTTCTGTCAAGAGAATGAAGGTTAAAGGGTTATTTCACCCAAAAGTGAAAATTCAGTCATAATTTACTCAGCCTCAACTTTCTTTTTCTGTGGAACACACACAAACACACACACACACACACACACACACACAATAGCAGTGGATATCATTAAAGTAGTCCATGTAGTTGAGCATCATATAATCTTCCTAAAAGTAATCGGTTTTGTTAAGAAACAATCTGAAATGTAAGTATTCTTCAGTGAAAATCTTGACATCTGTTGCATGTTAATGAGCTTAATGAGCTTCTCTCATGCACTGGCACATTTGTTTAACACTAAAAGTATGCTTTCAGAAGATTTGCAGTATGATGCACAAGTCTCATAGACTTCTTTTATGATACTTTTGGGTCCTTTCTTAAGCTTTATAGTGAGTCACTATGCACTGCCAGTGTATTGAAAAGATGGGCTGTGATATTCATTCATTCATTCATATCTCCTTTTGTGTTCCGCATAAAAAAAAAATAAGTCACATGGTTTCTGGTGAGTAAATTATGACAGAGTTTTCATTTTTGGATGAACTATCACTTTAACAATGGGAGTCTGAGACCTTGAGAATATCATTGATACCCTTCTTTATTCCCTGGACCAAGGCCTGGTCCCTTACTAACAGACTGGGCAGACACGTTCCTGGCATGTTAATTGCATCAGTCAAGAAGACCTAGAGAGGGAAATAAATTTGTAATTTATGCCCATGTGGAGGGGTGAGTCGAATGCCAGTTGTCTAATTGCTTTCACAAAGTCTTGATTGAATTAACTGGTCAGGCTTGAGCCTTAATTGAATTCTGAGGCCCACTCATTCTTTTCCAAACTGAGCTCTCTCTCTCATTTTTTCTAAAATGCTCTTTCTCTGGTAGAGACTGAGATAGTTGAACTTTTCATCACCTTCAGTGTGTCGATCATTACTTGGCCTCTGCGCTCACAGAATAACATAGAAAACTCCACAGACTCATGCATGTTAGTTTGTAAAATATTTTGCCATTTAACTAATAGTAAAAGTGATTGAAGTGCTGGAGGTCACCAAATTACTTTCGTGTTTGTTGGTTTAGTGCTGGTCAATTGCAGTATCCAACTATGTCAGGAGGCGGACCTCTTGAGCTTCACTGCCTACCATTTATTTCTTGTTAGCATATTGCAATGCAAATTTGAACTTGACTTTGTCACATTGCCAATGGTCTCTATCGCTCATGTCACCTCAAATTGCCAACTCTCATTCAGCTCATTTACATGCACAATCTTACACCAATTATTAGGGATGCACCGATATGAAAATGTTTTGGCTGATACCGATTTTAACAAATAAATATAGGCAGATACCAATAACGATACCGATATTTTGCCACTTACCTTATTTTGTCATCAGATCATTGTTTTACTTTATTATGCTTTAAAAATTCACAAAGATGTACAAAAGCTTTTTTTCTGTTCTAGCAATTTATAATTTCCATTAAACATGGATTGGATCTGTTAAACACATTTGAGAGCCACATTGAAAGATAAATAGAAGATAAAAAGATAAAAAAGATACAAAAAATAACTAAATATGTTAACATGATAATTGAAAGGAAAAAAAATGTTATTTGTACTTCTAAAACATTTTTGCACTTCCTTTTTTGCAGTTCAAAACAACAGAACACACATTTTACATGCATGTACTGTATATAATAGAACATTACAAATTCATACCATGCATATGTTGGGCAATTCTACGGAAATGTCAACCAGATCATTGAAAAATAAAACGGTTTAACCAAGGGAATAAACCCCCTTTTAAATTCTGTGTTATAGTGGTATAATAGGTAATGCCATCCAGGCCGCTAGAGGGTGCCGCTTGCTCACACAGCGCTGACTGAAACCCTATAGACTGTATTTAAAAATGCCTTTTAAGGTTTAGTAACCATGCAAGGCCATATTACGATTCAATCATGCAGCAATAATGGATATCAGACTTATGTCTCAGAAGTCAAAGTCTGCCGGTTTGCAAAGCATTTTAGATGGTTTCCCTCATCATGTAGCCTAAGGGTAAGTGCCAATTTCACAGCTTTCGGGTCCATTTATGGCGGGTTTTTCTGCATTAGCGTGAAAACGAGAAAGAATAAAAATTGAATATTAAATGTTCTTAGGAGAGCCAAACCTTCTACATATTGTGGCTATTATTATTTCTTTTTACAAAGTTTTTACAAAGTGTGTTACTAATTCATTCTAAATAAATCATTGGTTTTTCATATTGCCATTTTCATGAAAAGTACCGATATGCCAGTGGTTTTAATTTGGTCAATAATTGTCCGATAAATATTGGCAGCCGATACATTGGTGCATCTCTACCAGTTATGATTAATAAGTGGATAGTGTCATGTAAATACCTTAAGCACCTTCATCAGGGTAAGGTCATAAACGGTTTAAGCAAAAACCGATTGCTACACATTTTTTGGTCTAGTACCCCGATTTTGCATCTCATGTAAACACCTTTACCAGTGTTTTTAATGGCTTATCCAGTGTGTGCAAATTTTGTGTGCATGCCAGTTTACGTTTTGACGTCAAAAGCAGAGAACAGTCCGATGATTACAAATCATGCAAACATGGTTTCTTGTGTTGTCAGATTTGTGAAAATGCTGAAATGTTGTCAGTGTATCGGTGTATCCGCGTATTGGTGTGCATGTAAACAAACTCATTTAAAATTATTGTCTTGGCCACTTTGTCACTTCAGATCGCTCTCAGTGTGAACACCCTTTAAGACTGTAGTACATTGTTTAACACTTTTTACCATATTTGAATCCATTCCGCAGATTTTCCATGTGGGCGTAATCATCATTATACAAGATGGGCTAATGTTGTCTCGTCCAGACATTGGCACCAACAAAACCTAAAGACCTATTTGAACAAATCACACACCCATTTCTCAACATCTCACATTATTTTTGGAAAATAAGTTTCAAGGCACTTCTGGGTCAATGGAAACCTATTTTGAGGTTTGATTAAAATCTAAAGCTGTTCTAAAGCACAGTAAAATGTGCTCTGATTATGTGGAGTAAGTACTACAAACTAATTTGTTAAGTAAACATTTTTTTCAAGTTCTCAAGTAATTATTTAAAACAAATAAACAGTCAGTAATAAAATTAGAACAAAGAAACAAATTATAAGCAATAGAACAAATCAAAACAAAAGAACAACAATGCAAATTAGTTTTTGACAGCAGTATCAAGTATTCAAGTAAACATTCAGAAATTGAAATAAGTAATGTACCAAAACTACTTTAAATACTGGTATAGTCTTTATTGTATGATTATAAGATATAATGCATTAATACTTTTTAAAGCTACTAAAGATATTCAGCCAAGAGCAATGAGTGATTTTCTTATGGTCTTTTTACTTAATTAATATTAACAACATGTTAGACAGCGGCAGAGCTATTAGGCTGTATTTACAACAAACTCCTGCTGTTTATGTTCACTTTAGACATAACTGTATGTATATTTTAGTAATGTGTAACAAACATTTAATCCATCACTTCTTGTTCACACACTCCTCCCCTTGGTCACAAAAGGACATGCCCCATCAAAAGAGGAACCCCTCAGCTCCATTTTCCTGCTTTCAGCAGATTTTTTTGCTGTGCTAACAAAACCAGGCATCCCTTGGTTCTTCATTTTTTTCTGTTTTGTTTTTCCTTCCATGCTTTTCTCTTCATGCACACACACAGGCCCTCACCCACATTCACACATACACCTCTGTCCCTTGTCTCTCTTTAATGTAGCTTTCATTAAATGCAGTACTTTCAAGCCAGATTCGAGTGGCTGAATAGACAGGCAGCGGAAAAAAAAGGGGAGGGGAGTTTGTCACTGCTACAGTCACCCCCAGACAAAGGGCCCTTTTTGTTCTGGTCGGGACTGGAGGACATGTGAGCGCGTGTATGGGTTGGCGTATACAAATGTTCATTGCACGCCCGTGTGTGTGCACGCTAGAGACCAGGTCATGTGTTTTTTTCTGAATGCCTGGATTAGGCACTGTGTACAGCTAGTAGTGTGCATAGAGAACACCATGCAGCGCACAGGCAGCCATGATGAAAATGTCAGCCTGAAAGGTTTTGCAGCACTGCTGCCATTATTTGGACTACTGGCTTCAGCACTGTTGAGCTCCTGAAGTGGACGCAGCTGGAGGAGTCATATCCGCCGGCACATATACAAACACATTTCTGCCCTGCCACCAAGTAGATCCAGCGCACACGTAGCCATCTGCGTCTACGACTATTTCTTTAGCACCCACGTAAATCAGCCTGGGTGAAATACTCTGGCAATCTTTGAAATCACCAGCCATTTACCTGTAATAAAACATTACTAGCATTCTGGCACCCAAGCACACCTTCACAACAGGAATTCACTTACTCAGCTCACTAAGCCTCCCATTACGCTACAGCTACATTTTCTCGGTCTGCACGTGTTATTAAAGGTAATAAACACAAGCAAGAGAGGGTTTTTAAAGAGCGCCAGGCGGTTTTCGTTCCATAGTCATTGAAATGCGACAACTGAGTTCTTGTTCAACATCGGGCCTTGAACCACTTTGAGGTGAGCTGGAGCGAATTGAGTTTAAAATTAGATCTGAGATGTTTCAAAATGACTTCCTCTCTACCTCGCTAAATAACCAGATTCATCACATCCGTCAAAAAGAGGGTCCAAACGGTCTCAAAATTGTCCTTATTTATGGCTTGCTCTAAAACAAGTTTTGAATTTACAGCAAAAAACAAAGTAAGATAAAAGGACAAACATTGTGTTCAAACAACGCGACAGTTTCTAATTTGGATATGAGCTGTATCAAAGCACGGATGTGCTCTTTAATCAGGATTTTTCTCATCCCTATAAGGCTACAGCTGACACTGCTTTTCTTTTCATCTTCAAACTGCATTCCTCTAAGCAGGGCTGCCACGTCTACCACACGGGGTAGATCTGCGAGCTGACATGTACGCTTCAGCAGCCATGTTTAACACGGTCCCCACGTTTTGAACGCAGATCTGTGCTGGCTAGCATTATTTCTGTTGGTTGGATGGAACCATTTGGAAGCAAGTAGGGAGACATGCAAGGTCATGACCAGTTGGCAAGTGGTGGACACTCAGTGCCTTCCTTCCCCAACCTTCATCAGTGTGGCATAGGCTATTTAATTAATGCTCCCAGCATCAATGTGACGTTTCTGGAGGGAGACCTGGGCCCTCTTCGTTCGTTTTTTTATTTAGTTTTTTTAATTATTATTAAAACCACATATATTATTTAAAGGTTTTTTTGAATGCAGCGTAATCATTAATTTCACAAAAAGTATTTAAAAATTTTTCAAGGTAACATATATATATATATATACACACACACGCTACCGGTCAAAACTTTTGAAACACTTGACTGAAATGTTTCTCATGATCTTAAAAATCTTTTGATCTGAAGGCGTATGAATAAATGTTTGAAATTAGTTTTGTAGACAAAAATATAATTGTGCCACCATATTAATTTATTTCATTATAAAACTAAAATTTAATAAAAATAAAAAAGATAACTTGGACCAAATAATAAAGAAAAGCAGCCAATAAGTGCCCAACATAGATGGGAATTTGGTTGAGAAAATGTCAAGAGTACATGTCTGCAAATTCTAGGCAAAGGGTGACTACTTTGAAGATGCTAAAATATAACACAGTTTTGATTTATTTTGGATTTTGTTTAGTCACAACATAATTCCCATAGTTCCATTTATGTTATTCCATAGTTTTGATGACTTTACTATTATTCTAAAATGTAAAAAAAAAAAAAATATATAATAATTATAATAAAGAATGTGTAAGTGTTTCAAAACTTTTGACCGGTAGTGAATGTGTAAATATATATTTATAATTTATTTATTTTTACAAATACTGTGCATTTTTGAGTCAAGAAAATCAAGAAGAGTTACACCATATGACCTGAACAAAATGTGCCTTTTCATAAAAATGTCAAAATATTGATATTTAACGATCTGAAAAAAACAACAAAAAACAAAAAACAAAAAATTTACTTCACATACAGCTTGAGGGTCTAAAGGGGTCTTCTCTCTATTTTTTTTTCTTCTTTTTTTTTATTGTTTGTTTGGTGACATGACAAGAAAATAGCTAACCTGCAAGTTGGTTTCACATTACTTTGATTTGATGGAGAAAAGTTTTTCAAATATTAATACTTTAATATTTAACATAATATTTAAAATATATGACATACTTTAAATTAAATTGTTTCCCTGTTTATTTTTAAGAAATCATATTAAAAGATTATTATGCAATACTCATGCTAACTTTTTTTTCAAGAATTTCAGCTTTTAATTGACTAAAACATTTTTTTTTCTTCTCCGGATTACACCACATGACATTTTTTACTTTAAGCCCTAGAAATATATATCAAAATGACTTTAACTCAGTAATTAAAACATGTTCATGAGGCTTGGGAAAAGGCATCGATAATCGGAAGATTTTCCAGATTATTATCAATATAGTGTATCGGGAATTTTTCAGATATAAATAAGGCTACCAGTTGCACAATAGTCTTTTCAAAACATATTTCTCAACACAACTAGTAAAGTGTGAGTGGCAGGGTAAATTAAAGGGGGGTGGCACACTGGACGTGTCTGGCATTTTAAAATTCGAAATAATAATTTTCTATGAAGGTACATACACAGTGCGGAGCGTAACTCGCATAGTTTTCCGTTAAATTCAACCCAAATCGTTATTGAAGGACAAAGATTATTTACTCTAGCCATCAGTGGATGATACAGTATATTGTGTTTATGCATATTTCCTATAGCCTACACAATGTATTTTCAGTTACAAGTATTTTTGTGGTTTGACAGCTGGAATGAAACCTCTTCAAGGCTACACACAGGGATATTGCATAATATTTTCTAATCGTTCAGTGTGCGCAGTTAAACCAGCTTCATACACTAATCTGCCACTTTCATTCTTGAAGAAGTACAGAAACCTTCGTAACTTTTGTGTGTGTATGCGTCCTGTGCAAGGAGCTCTAGAATACCGGTCCTGTGTTGTAGGGTTGCGCAGTTTACCGGTACTAATGAAGTACCGCGATACCAAGAAAATTAAAACGGTACGATATCATCTTGTTGCTAATTCCGGTACCATTTTACAGTACGCTGTCATTAGCAAAATGATTCGAGCTGTGACAAATTTGATAGGAAATCACTGACAATTTGAAAATAAAATAAAAAACCTCTGGATATGGCCAAGTGTGATCTTTAAACAGCAGAAGGATATAATTTAATTAAATAATATACAGTCACATGCGCTGCACGCTACAGAATGAACAAGAGGTGCGGCTCTGCTCTGTCATAAGATTCCCACACTCACACACACACACATGTGCACACACTCACACAAACACAACACACTGCTGGTGCTTCATTTTCATGCAGTGTGTTTAGAGTATAAACGGCTGTTAACACTTAAATGAACTCCTCCGGTGAAGCTCAGAGATTTCAGCTGGAGAGTCGCAACATGAGTATCCCAGCATTAATGGGAAGCTTGATATAACTAACCCGTAAAAACAGGAAGAACTCAAAGGTCTGTCAAAATAAAAGTCCCGCTAACATGAGAGCTCTTCAAATGGATGCATGAAATTGAAGACAGAAAAATATAACTACTGTATAAAAATGTAATTTTCAAAAAGTAGCAATAATACTCATAATAACAATTATATAATATTAAATGGTTGTATTATTATTATTATTATCTGTAAGCAATATCACAAACGCAAGCAGCCTTGTCCACAGGTAATCAGATTTATTTTTC
Organism: Myxocyprinus asiaticus; assembly: GCF_019703515.2. NCBI lineage: Eukaryota > Metazoa > Chordata > Actinopteri > Cypriniformes > Catostomidae > Myxocyprinus > Myxocyprinus asiaticus. Next base: position 5,576,246 of record NC_059378.1, on the reverse strand, counting down.
ATTAGTGTTTTTATTAATACTGTGAAACTCTGTTGTGCAGTATTTTATTTTACCAAAAATAAAATTGCAATTTTTTGTAAAAAATTCAATAAAAATAATTATGATATTTTTATTTGATTAAATCTGTATGTATCAATTTGGTTAAACACCATTTGATCATAACATTTAATTAAAACATTTAACATGGAATACAGACAATGGACAAAGCATAATTTGAATCTGTTTACCAATCTTTATGTAGTTCTTTTAATCAAGTAATTTTCTGTGTAAATTCATAACAAATCTGAGGATTTTTATTTGTTGATTATTGTATCGATTTAGTATTGATACCAAGGTACCTGGGCTGGTATCGTACCAAAGCCAAAATTTTGGTATCGGAGCAACCCTACTGTGTTGTGATACCTGTGCCTTGCGACCTGCTTCAGAAAATGTTATTTCACCATCTTGTGGTCTCCCAGCGCTATTACACCAGACATTAAACAGATGCCCAACTAAGTGAATAGGAAAGCATGCAAATTAGGCTTCTAATTTAAATGTTTTCAATGTTAAATGTTAAATGGCTAATTTTAACATATCAATGCCTCAAAAATATATTGATAAATAAAGTGCTGATCAGTAATCAATATATCAGTATTTTATATGACATGCCTAATGTTCATAATAGAAAGGATGTATTCAAGAAATTGTTTTGTGTGAATTGCATTTTCAATGTATTTTTGAATAATTTAATAGATCTGGAAAAAATGAGCGTCACATCATTGACCCATATGCCCTCTTTATATGCAGAAACAACTTGTAGATTTGAAAACAATTATTATTTTTCAACACTAGAGACTAGGCACAAGAGACTTTAAAAGCACAGTTGTCAAGACTAGTAGGATACTCAACATGTGAGATCAGGTCTTAAAAGAACAAATCATATTTTCAGCACTCTCTCTCTCTCTCTCTCTCTCTCTCTCTCTCTTGCTCTCTCTCCAATTTCCACTCTGCTTCCATTCTGTCCTTTTTTCTATCTGCTTGAAGTTGACCTTATTCCGTTTGGGCCCATTCTGTTTTCCATTGTCTGCCACTGCTGCATTTGATTATCTTTCTTTCAGTTTTTAGCATTCTGAGTTCTATCCTATGTCCTTAAGCTTTGTTGCCGTGCCTGTCTTGGTGACTCAGATGACACTTTCTCCGGATGCACAAGCCTCATATTTCACTTTACGCATGGATAGTTTTGTCATAAATCATTTGGAAAGAAAAACATGTCAAAACTGCTTTTAAACCCAAGGTGCTCTCACTTTCGCATTGTATTATTTTTTTCAACAGTCCATTCCTAAACATTTATTATATACTCTTGTTCAGATGTGATTGTGTTATTTAGCCATGGATATTTAACCATGCGAATCATTAGAGATATGGCAAGCAGTTTGTGTGTGTAGATATGTGTGAGTCCCGCTGTGTTTGGGGAACTGATGTGTGCTAAATGAGAGAGTGTTGTCAGATTCCTGGTGCAGGCTTATTAGAACTTGTCAGCTGGATTTGGGAAAGACTAAGTTTGCTTAAACTCTTAAGAGAGAGAAAGTGTGTGGGTGTTTTTAGAATAAGAGAACGAGCACGGATGTGTTGAGTGCAGAGAGGGAATGTAAAAACGTGTATATGTGTGTCCTTGTGTGGGAGTCTAAAGTGTTCCTGGATGCTGAGCTGGTCCTGTGGTTCACAGAGGTGTTGAAATAGGATCGAGTGAGCCAGTCCGAGCGAGCAGGTGAGAGGAAATGGGGAATAGCGCCCTTTCTGTCTGAAACGTTTCACTGAAATAACAGCTCCCCTTAAATGACCACTAGGCACTAGTTAACCTCTGACCTCTGTAATTGAGCTGAAAGAATGTGATCTCACCGGCTCTGCGGAAGTACAGTCCAGCTTATTTGCACGTGTTTAAAAACACGACTGAACCCTGACTGGAGTTGCTTTCTCCAAATAAACCCATTTACAGACATTTTCCTTGGCATGCCCCCTCTCCAATCCTTGCCGTGATTGCCAGCTAAGACTATGGAGGCCAAAGCGTCTGTGCTTTATTGCTTTTAACTCCCCTAAAATGGTTGAGATTTTGAAGCGAGGTCACCCAGTAGGAATGGAGTGACGGGTTTTTCAAACTTAGCCAGTTGAGGCGGTCCCTCCAGATGTGTGTGGATGTGGGCTTTCACTGGCTCTGGTCTGACATGGGCTTTTTCTCTCACTCTCAGGGCTGGGCTACTGTAAAGGGATGTACTCTATCCCAATGTGCTGTTCATCCTTGCCAATTAGTTGTCCCACTGGTTGGGAAGTGCTTTGTTTGTTTGGTAAGGGAAAGTACAACATGACAACTCGCCAGTTCTGAAAGCCCTCCAGGGAATTCCAGTATGTACACATAAAATGTCTACAGCACAAAACACACACCACAAGCAGTGTATTCCGATTCATGAAGGAATGACTCTTATGAGCCAGTTCTTTTCAATCTAAAGCGTGAAACGCACAGTGTGACCATTGTAGTCCGATTCCTAAATGAAAGACTCTTATGAACCGGTTCTTTTGAATCTATAGCGCGGAACAAACATTGCGACCAGTGTAGTCCGATTACTGAGCAAATGACTCTTATGAGCCAATTCTTTTCAATCTAAAGCATGAAATGCACAGCGTGACCAGAGTAGTCCTATTCATGAAGGAATAACCGTTATGAGCCGGTCCTTTGGAATCTATAGCACAGAATGCACATCGCAACCGGTGTAGTCCGATTCCTTTAGGAATGATTCTTATGAGCCGATTCTTTTCAATCTAAAGTGCGGAACGCACATCACGACCAGTGTAGTCCGATTCCTGAATGAATTAATGTTATGAGTTGGTTCTTTTGAATCTATAGCGAGAAACACACAGTGTGCCCAGTGTAGTCTGATTTCTGAATGAATGAATCTTATGAGCTGGTTCTTTTGAATCTATTGTGTGAAATGCACATCGTTACCAATATAGTCCGGGTCCTGAACAAATGACTCTTATGGGCCGGTTCTTTTCAATCTAAAGCGTGGAACACACAGCATAACCAGTGTAGTCCATTTCCTATACGAATGACTCTTTATGAGCTGGTTCTTTTGAATCTTTAGCGTGAAATGCACAGCTTGACCAGTGTAGTCTGATTCCTGATCAAATGATTCTTATGAGCTGGTTCTTTTCAATCTAAAGTGCGGAAGACACAGCATGACCATTGTAGTCCAATTCCAGAACAACTGACTCTGAGCTGGTTCTTTTGAATCCACAAAGAGAAACACACCGCACGACCAGTACTTATGACTATGACAAGGGTTAAAGATAGGATTACACATTGTTTTTTATATTTTTATGAATGAATGAAATATATGTTTTGGATATGTTGAGATGTTATTGAGGGTGAACTGATCAGCAGAACTGACCACCCCCCAACCCCCCCCCCCCCCCCAACCCCAAATGAGTGTGTTGGTAGTTTTAATGAGGGGAGAAATGGGGTGGTATTGCTCAGTTTTGGTACTGAAATCCCATTTTTCATGATCCAGTCAGTTTCCAATGGTTAAATCAAGTCCTGCCCAACATGTTTTTATTTTTTTGAATATTCAGTTTCATTCAGAAACAAATCACATTATAGGAGCAAAATGGGTTGCAAATGCCATTTTGTGTCGACTTTTAAAGGCACAATTCCCTTTAGGAATATATAGGTGCGTGGACATACAGAGATGGTATGTGTTACCTGGAGAGAACTCTCTCACCCAGATTTTCTGGCCAAAGAAGATAAAAAAACAGCACTTGACACTGTGCCTTTGCAGGTGCATTGAATTTTGGGATGGATTCCAGCACCAACAGAGATGGGGGGTGTCCCAGGTGAAAAGTGCAAGCTTCTGTGAAAGGAATAAGAAGAAAGGATGAGTCACAATTATCCAGTCTGTTTTTTGTTTTTTGGAATACTGCAGTTTGCTCTTTCAGGTCAACTACTAGAGCAACAGTTTGAAGAGAATCGTGCTAAGCAAGTTAGCTAAAGTTAGTTCAAATGTTGACTTGTTGATGTCTACCTAGCTACCTGAATAAAAATAGGCTACGTCCATTTTAATTGCACAGACATTTGAAGGTAACTATCGCCCCCTTGAGTACTGAGGTTTGTGACCGCTACAATAAAACAAGAATGTCTGCGTTTGCATACTTAGTGCACTTTAGTGTTTCTGGCCTTATTCCTCATCCTTTCCCTATTTCCCCCCTCTCTTTTGCTTGCTTTATTCAAAAAGTGTAGACACCCATGAGCAGATCAAAGGAAGTGGAATGCTCTTAACGTGTCATGCAAGAGTGCAGGATTTAAATTATTAAGCTCATATACTGAACATGAACTGTGTTTACCTGACTCTATTAGGGAATGCCCTAAAGTGTGTTTCAGCTTGACTCCAGCAGCCCATTATTTCTTTGACATGCCACAGCCCTTGGCAATCATGTAATATTGAAAAGTCAACTCTCTTCACCATGTCTCATCGCTTTCTCTATCTCTGTTTCAGCATGCCCTTCGGGTTTCTTCAAGACGGCGCAAGGTGATGAGAAATGCCTGCAGTGCCCAATCAATAGCCGCACCACCAATGACGGAGCCACCAACTGCGTCTGCAGAAATGGATATTACCGCACGGACTCAGACCCCTTACAGATGCCATGTACAAGTATGTTCTCTGCTTTATCTCCATCTACATGCAAACTCAATGTTGCAGCTACTTTGAATCTGAGAGCGTTTAAATGCACGTTCTTACACTGATTATGTTTAATAAGCCAACAACATGGGTGGTCATGTAAACACCTAAAAACAAATTCCTTTATCGGGGTAAGGTCATAAACAGTTTAAGCAAAAAACAAAAAAAACAATCGACATTGGTAGATTTTTGATCATTACCCAGATTTTGTGTTTTGTATAAACACCTTTACCTTTACTCACTTCAGTTTCACAAGCTACAAGCTACTCAACTTAAACTAGTGCAGACAAGCTACATTGCAATAAAAAAAAATTCTTAGTGAGTATTTTTGTATTGTTTTCCAGTAAAAATATCTAAACATTCTTAAAACAAGATGCCTTTAGTTGAGAAGCAAAATGACATAAGATTTTTTGTTTGATAACAAAATTTAGTAACGTTTATGCTTATTTTTTATTTTTTAATTTTTTTATAATTGTTTTCCCTTTTTCTCCCAATGTGGAATGCCCAATTCCCAATGCACTCTAAGTCCTTGTGGTGGCGTAGTGACTCGCCTCAATCCGGGTGGCGGAGGACGAATCCCAGTTGCCTCCGCGTCTGAGACCGTCAGCCCGCGCATCTTATCATGTGGCATCCACGCTCAGCTAACCACGTGACCCACCAAGAACGAACCACATTATAGCGACCATGAGGAGGTTACCCCATGTGACTCTACCCTCCCTAGCAACCGGGCCAATTTGGTTACTTAGGAGACCTGGCTGGAGTCACTCAGCACGCCCTGGGATTCGAACTAGTGAACTCCAGGGGTGGTAGGCAGCGTCTTTTACCACTGAGCTACCCAGTGCTGTAAAAATGCTGTAAATTAATGCTGTAAAATACTGTATATTGTTCACTGTTTGTTCATGTTACCTAATACATTAACTAATGTTAACGAATGGAAACTTATTGTAAAGTGTTACTAAAACAAGACTTCATCTCTTACGTCTTTTTGCTTCTCAAGTATTTTTATTAGGGCCCGAGCACCAACTGATATGGGTTTCAGAATTAGGTGTGGCAAAATGGCTCGATAGCGCCACCTACATACTTTCAACGTTGTGCTCTTTACGCTACTTTTTACCTACACGTACAAAAATCGGAACACATGTTTAACATGCCAATACCTACAAAAATACCTTGCCCTAAACTCAACAGGAAGTCAGCCATTTTGATTTTTCTCTTCAATTTTTGCTCGGTTTTTGCCATTTCCAGGCCTCGTACTTTAACAAACTCCTCCTAGAGATTTCATCAGATCTACTTCATATTTGGTTATTCTAATCTAAAGGCCTTGGCGATGCTAAATTGTGAAGCTTTTGAGTTTTCACTACATGGCGTGGCCGTGACGGTCTGACAAATTTCACTGTTTCACCATGAAACAGGAAGTTGTTATAACTCATACATACAATGTCCAATCTGTCCCTATCTTCACATGTTTGATAATAGTCCCGGCCTGAATACCACTACGTGCCAATATTCAGTTATAGTCATAGCGCCACCTACTGGCAGCAGCCAATTCCAGGTCTTGTACTTTAACAAACTCCTCCCAGAGATTTAATCAGATCAACATTATATTTAGTCAGTCTTAATCTAAAGGCCTTGGAGATGTTAAATTGCGAAGCTTTTGAGTTTTCGTTGAAGAGCGTGTCCGTGGCGGCCTGACAAAGTTCGGTATGAAACGAGTCACATTTTTGAGGCCTAAACATGCTCGAAAACTCATGAAACTTTGCACACATCTCAAAAGTGGGGAAAATTTACATCTGATACTGGTTTCAAAATTAATTGTGGCAAAATGGCTCGATAGCGCCACCTACAAAATTTCAACGAAGCAGCCCTCATGCCACATTTCACCTACACGTAAGAAAATCGGTAGACATATGTAACATGTCAACACGTACAAAAAAGTCTCTTAGAACCATATCCTAAACCCAATAGGAAGTCAGCCATTGAGATTTTTCTCTTCAATTTTTGCTCAGTTTTTGCCATTTCCAGGCCTCGTAATTTAACGAACTCCTTCTAGAGATTAAATCAGATCAACATCATATTTGGTCAGTCTAATCTAAAGGCCTTGGCGATGCTAAATTGCAAAGCTTTTGAGTTTTCTTTGAACGGCATGTCCGTGGCGTCCTGACAAAATTCGATATTTTGCCATGAAACAGGAAGTTGTTATGACTCAAACATTTACATGTTTTATAAGAGTCCTGGCCTGAACACTTCTATATGCCAATATTCAGTTATAGTCGTAGCGCCACCTACTGGCAACAGGAAATGACATGTTTTACACTGTGATACACTCTTAACAACATTTAAGTGCTAAAAAAATGCAACATTCCCCTGGCACAGCAGCCCCAACGTGCACCAGGGTGCGAGGGCCCGTTCATCACTGCTTGCAGCTTTAATTATTATTATTTCTTGTTTTAAGGATGTTCAGATATTTTTACTGGAAAATAAGACCAAACATATGATTAAGAATATTTTTTGCAGTGTAAACTTTTTAAAGGTAGTTAGCTACACTATAAACTACTTGAGAAAAGCATCTATCAAAATATAGTGATGAATAGTGGAATTTAACTAAATATTTTCCTATAAAAAGAATGTGAAAATGGCTCATAGGTTTCCTTGATTAACACAAACAAAACAAACCATCCAAGTGAATGGATTCATTAAAATGAATCAGACATCCCAATGCAAAATTTTAGGAAAGTGCATTAGACCTCAGCTCGCTCTGTTTCAAAGTTGTGTAGAGTAGCGGTGTAGCATGGTGAAATGAAACATTGCTGTTTTTTTATGTCACATTGTGTGCAAACAATCACTCTACACCACTACTCAATGGAAAGAATAGCACTTTACTAAACAAGCTTAACTGTTAAAAAATCTGTTGAGCTAATTTTAAAAAAATTTAGTTAAAGGGATTGTTCGCCCAAAAATGAAACTTCTCTCATCATTTACTCACCCTCATGCCTTCCCAGATGTGTATGACTTTCTTTCTTCTTCTGAACACAAACAAAGATTTTTAGAAGAATATTTCAGCTCTGTAGGTCCATACAATGCATGTTAATGGCGACCAGAACTTTTAAGGTCCAAAAGAATACAAAGGCAGCATTAAAGTAATTCATAAGACTCCAGATGTTAAATCTACATATATCTTCAGAAGTGATTTTTTTTACTATAAATCTCCACTTTCACTTTCACATTCTTCTTTTGTTTTTTGTAATTCGCATTCTTCGTTTATATTGCCTCCTACTGGGCAGAGGGGAGAATTTATAGTAAAACATAAACCTTATATATTGATCTGTTTCTCACCCACACTTATATCGCTTCTGAAGATTAAGATTTAACCACTGGAGTGTGATAGATTACTGTTATGCTGCCTTTACGTGCTTTTTGGAGCTTACAGATGTTGGTACCCATTCACTTGCATTGTATGGATCTACAGACTTTAGATGTTCTTCTACAAATCTTCGTTCCAGCTGGTCGACCAGCTCGTTAAGCTAGTACAAAAAAAAGCATGTTGGAACAGCAGCTCACCAGCATCCCATGTTGTGGACCTGCAGTTAAAACACTATTTTTTTTTTAAGCATGGTAAACTAGCCAATAGCCACAAACTTCATGTTTTTCCACATGCAAACAGAATTTTTTCCTCCTCATTCCCATCATCAGGCAGAGAACAACCGAGCCGTGGCATTATTGTTGACACAGATGAGGCCAAGAGACGAAGAGAGAGACAGAGAGAGAAAGCTCCTCATGCTATTGTGAGCACTGTGTATTTGTTACTCGCTGAAAGAAGGGAGGTGGGGGCAGAGAAGAAAGAGAAAGGAGGCAAGGAGCGAGACAGAAAGATCATTCGAGCTTTCGACAAAAGCCATTTGCGAAAGCCTGGCCCTGGGAGAAGAGCAGCTGTTGTGAATAAGAGAGCAGCATCATGTCGCAGAGCTGAAGCTTGGTGGGCCTTGGCTTGATTAAAGAGAGGAAACGGCAGTCGTTAACGGCAGCCATTACCGCCCACTAACCTGGGAATGGGATGTTTAGAAACGGCTTTGCATGCGACTAAGAGGCTTTAACAGCCGTAGCTTCAAGACACGGTTGCCTCCTAATGGCCTCATGGCTACAAGAGCTGTAAATATGTAATCAATTGGAGGCTTCATCTTTTTTGGACTTCTTTTAAAAGGGCAAGGGGTGGAGGGTTATTTCTTGATTACCTCATTTGCCTCCTAGAGGATCACCCACAGTAATTGCAAGCACATGCCGGTTGAAGATAAACACAGGGCATTGTTAGCTTTAGTTGGCTGTCAGTCAAAGGGAGGTCTCAGAGGTGTTCTTTGTTTGGTGTGCTCTCACTCTCCTTCAGATGTACTTTTCATGACCAAACACAAATGATGTTTACAAACACAAGAACAGCACTTCTTTAGGACACCCCTTCAATGCGAATCCTCTCATGCGAAAGAACGTGTTTCACCAGACCCAAATAAGCCTGTGATTTCATTGTAATTTTAATTAGCTTGATGAAAATACACAACTGTGCCATTTTTAAACTCTGTAGTTTAATTGTATAGTGTAATCAACCCATCTAACATTGAAAATCAAGCCATGCATGAGCCATGCCCATGGCCTAGTGGTTAGCGCACATGTTCTACTCATTTGCTCAGTTCCAAATCCTAATGAGCTGCCTATGGAGGGAGCATTTTAAGGCAGAATACATAAAATGTCCAATCTGCTCCAAACTTTACATGTTTTATAAGAGTCCTGGCCTGAACACTTCTATATGCCAATATTCAGTTATAGTCGTAGCGCCACCTACTGGCAACAGGAAATTACATGTTTTACACTGTGATACACTCTTAACAACATTTAAGTGCTAAAAAAATGCAACATTCCCCTGGCACAGCAGCCCCAACGTGCACCAGGGTGCGAGGGCCCGTTCATCACTGCTTGCAGCTTTAATTATTATTATTTCTTGTTTTAAGGATGTTCAGATATTTTTACTGGAAAATAAGACCAAACATATGATTAAGAATATTTTTTGCAGTGTAAACTTTTTAAAGGTAGTTAGCTACACTATAAACTACTTGAGAAAAGCATCTATCAAAATATAGTGATGAATAGTGGAATTTAACTAAATATTTTCCTATAAAAAGAATGTGAAAATGGCTCATAGGTTTCCTTGATTAACACAAACAAAACAAACCATCCAAGTGAATGGATTCATTAAAATGAATCAGACATCCCAATGCAAAATTTTAGGAAAGTGCATTAGACCTCAGCTCGTTCTGCTTCAAAGTTGTGTAGAGTAGCGGTGTAGCATGGTGAAATGAAACATTGCTGTTTTTTTATGTCACATTGTGTGCAAACAATCACTCTACACCACTACTCAATGGAAAGAATAGCACTTTACTAAACAAGCTTAACTGTTAAGAAAACTGTTGAGCTAATTTTAAAAAAATGTAGTAAAATTGAGAGCAGCATCATGTCGCAGAGCTGAAGCTTGGTGGGTCTTGGCTTGATTAAAGAGAGGAAATGGCAGTTGTTAACGGCAGCCATTACTGCCCACTAACCTGGGAATGGGATGTTTAGAAACGGCTTTGCATGCGACTAAGAGGCTGGATCCAGATTACAAAGGCCAAAAAGTAGGAATCTTAATGATTTTTGATTGATTAAATAGTGATTATAAATAGCTGCATATTTCATTGGTTACTGAAAAGTTTTAATGACAGATAGGAAGTAAAAATACCATTCATTTTCTCCATAGGGGAATTGATTATTAACTAAAAATGACCAAATTTAAAACCATCGGCAAATTGGCCGATTTGAAAAACTGATAATTTATTTATAATTAATTATCATCACACTTTGTTAAAACTCTGTAAATTAAAATGCACAATCCAGAAATAATGATAGTCATATAATGTAGAAGGGTTGGCACTCCTAACAATATGCAATATTTAATTTATAATCATTCTCGTTCTCACATTAATGAGGAAAACCTGTTGTTACAGACGTGACAGTTGTGAAAACAGCACTTACCTATACATGATGAGGTAAAATCATCCAAAACATTTTGAAACCAGCAAACTTTGACTTCTTAGACACTGGTATTTTGACCATTTAGGCTACACAATTGATTGAGTTAAGATTGAAATCACAATATGGTCTTGTGCAATTACTAAATTTGAAAGTTTCAAAATAGACTGCAATCAGCGCTTCAGTCAGCGCCTCAGTTAGCATTGTGTAAGCAAACGGCGCCCTTTAGCGGTGTGAATGACATTATCCATTATACCAGAACATAAAAGGGCGCTTTGTTCCTTTGGTAACTTTTGATTTCCATGATGTGGTTGACATTTCTGTGGAACTGCCCAACATATGCATAATATGAATTTGTGATGCTCTATTATATACGTACTATACAAACATTTAAAATGTGATGCTGTTGTGTAAATGTAAAATGTAAATGCTGTTTTAAACTGCAAAAACAGAAGTGCAAAAAATGTTTTAGAAATACAAAATACATTTTTTTTTCACATCAAACATCGTGCATTGATATTTAGTTCTTTTTAAATATGTTTTTAACTTTTTATCTTCTATTTATCTTTCATTGTAGTTCTATTTAAAATTTGGCCTGTTGTTTGTTTAACAGATCCAATCCATGTTCAATGGAATTTATTTATTTTTAGAACAATTAAAAGATTTTGTACTTCTTTATATATTTTTAAAACATAATTCCTGAGCAAAATATCGGTATAGGTCAATAGTTTTTTGTTAAAAATATATCAGTATCGGCCAGAAATGTTCATATTGGTGCATCCCTATTATTAACTATAACTTATAGCCTAAACCTTTAAAGGCAGTCCTACCGTGACCTTTGATGTTAATCAATGGTATATGCTTCGGTTGAAGCCAAAAGTCTGCGTTATTTCTTCATAAAAAATAAAAAAAGCTTAATAATGGAATTCCTGGTGAAGAACTACACTACCCATGAATCCTGGTCCACCAATCCAAGAATCGTGGCAAACATATAGCACTATAAGCGTTCAGCAGTGACCACCCACTTACATGATGCAGTTGACTCAGTCTCCATACACTTTCAAACTACTTATGTATTTGCACGTATATGAATATTTTGCAGTAAAATTAAAATATATGTTATACTTATAATCAAATTGATAGTTTTATATTTTTTCATTGTTTTTAATTTGATAATGTCATTCAGAATGCTTCATTTCCTCATGAAAGACATTAAGTACAGAGTCATTGTACATTTGTCTTTTTGTGCGATTTTCAAATACTTTGTTGTTTCAAATCAATGTTTGTAATGTGTTGATTCACCTCAGAGCTGGTTGGGTTCATGACTTAGAACTCTTTTGTTGAAGGATTTTATGAAATCCCTATGGAAAAAATGAATAGGAAAAATACTTCCGGAACCAAGACGGCTGAGAAAGTGGGCAGGCACTGTTGTACTCTATTGAGCTGCACCGAGTGGGTGGCACGAGTCCAAATCATCTCAAATTTATTTACCCCATCCCCCTCTTCTCCCCATCATTTCTCCCTCAACAATCATCTCAATAGAATCCGCAAAAATGAATTACTATCATTATAATTATTAATACTAGAGATGTGCGGAATGACTAATTTCACAAAAAGACAAATTTGAAGTCGACTAGTAAAAAGAAACCAACCTTCAGAAAACAGCCAAAGAAATTTGTTTATGCTATCCATTTAAAATACTTAATCCATTCCAAATCCGACGCTAAATTCCACTGAAAAGGGGCATTTATCTGCAATGTGTTCTCCTTGCATTATGATCATTGTACATTAAATATAGAATATGATACGCATTCATTGAATCAACGTTAGCGAATATTTAACAGGCATATTTATTGAAAACAAAGTCGCGTGTATTTCACGTTAACCAATAACAGTTACGATGTAAAAAAAAAAATAGGCCTGTGATATAGCCTACAATAAACCTAATGTATTCTAAACATGACGTGCACACAGAATAAAAGATAGTTTAACACGTTAAGCTGTTGGCACCTCGTTGAAAATAGCCTTCTTAATCAGCAGATTAAAAAAATGGCATACCTAGCCTAATACAGTCATTTTCTAGGCTACTTACTCAAAAGCATTTTGATGAGCAAAATTAACATGTCGACGTGGTCTGGTGAAAGATGTGACTTGACTCACGTCAGGCGGCTATCCTGTGTTTGAAAAAGCCTGCTCAGTGGAAAATAACATACAAGCACACACAGATTTAAAGAAGACTCAAATGTGAAAACATCCATAGGGACTTTCAAACGTTTGGAAATCCGATTCCTGCACCACCCCCGAAGTGACTTCATAACTACTTTGCTGAGTTTGCTTGTCTAACGAGAGGACATTTTCCTGCGTGCGCCGCGAGTGTGAGAGAGAAGAAGCACGTGTAGCATTTGTAAAGCTTTGTATCTGCTCCAGATATCCTCTTTTTAAATAATATTTGTATTATTAATTCTATTTAAAATATGTAACATTAATATGACAGTAATTTAAATGCAGCCTCTGTAAAAACATAGAGCCTAACGTAAATGTGTAAAAAATGTTGATCAGTTTAATGGGGGCAAATATGAACCGACTAGTAATTCCAGTGTCGAGTAGCAGCATCAGAACCGTTTAGTTGACTAGTCTCGCACATCCCTAATTAATACTATTAATTCGTACATGTTTTTATATGTGTCTTTAGCTGTACCATCGGCCCCTCAAAGCGTCATCTCCAGCGTGAACGAGACATCACTGATGCTTGAGTGGAATCCTCCACGGGAGACCGGTGGTCGGGATGATGTGGTCTACAACATCATCTGCAAGAGCTGTGGAGGCGGCCGGGGAGGTTGCACGCGCTGCGGGGACAACGTGCAGTTTATTCCACGGCAGCTGGGACTCACCGAGACCCGGGTCTTTATTAGCGACCTTCTGGCCCACACACAGTACACTTTCGAGGTGCAGGCCGTCAACGGAGTATCAGACCAGAGCCCTTATTCGCCGCAATATTCATCAGTCAACATCACAACTAACCAAGCTGGTAAGTCCATACCATCATTTGCTTATGTTTTGTCGTTGCGTTATTAGCGGCATCGTTTGATGCCATTACTTGCCAGGCCGGGTAGACACAAGTGCAAACTACCGGAGGACACTAATTCAACTGCAAGTTTTTAGTTTTTTTTATGGTTTAGGTGTTGCTTTGATTCTTTTTACCTTATTTAATTTTCATTTTTGAAATATCATGGTATACTTTTATTTAGCACTTTATTAGGAACTCTATGGTCCTAATTTACATTTACATTTTTACATTTATGGCAGACGCTTTTATCCAAAGCGACTTACAGTGCCCTGATTACAGGGACAATCCCCCTGGAGCAACCTGGAGTTAAGTGCCTTGCACAAGGACACAGTGGTGGTGGCTGTGGGGATTAAACCAGCAACCTTCTGCTTACTAGTTCAGTGCTTTAGTCCACTACACCACCACTCCTTAATAATTCTTGTACATTCTGAGATGCTATTCTGCTTACTACAATTATACAGAGTGGTTATCTGAGTTACCAAAGCCTTTCTTCCAGCTTGAACCAGTCTGCCATTCTCTGTTGACCTCTCTCATCAACAAGGAATTTCCATCCGCAGAACTGCCGCTCATTTGGATGTTTTTAGTTTTTGGCACCATTCTGAGTAAACTAGATACTGTTTTGTGTGAAAATCTCAGGAGATCAGCAGTTACAGGAATACTCAAACCAGCCCGTCTGCCACCAACCATCATGCCACTGTCAAAATCACTCAATTTTTTCCCCATTCTGATGGTTGATGTGAACATTAGTTGAAGCTTCTGACCTGTATTTGCATGATTTTATGCACTGCTGCAACACAATTGGCTGATTAGATAATCACATGAATAAGTAGGTGTACAGGTGTTCCTAATAAAGTCCTCAATTGTCCTTATTTTAGGTAGCCACTGATTATAAAAATCTAGTTTTGGGGTGAATTTTGTGGGACTTCATATTACAATGGCAGTCTATTGGAAAATCTTGATTTTTAAGCACATTAGGCTTTGTGGTGACTATTGTGTGACTTTAGCAAGCTGTGATATTTAATTTGCTAATTTATCCCACCAAAGTTATTTTTTGTGATACAGTTCAGTGTCAGCTACTGTTATGTGTAGTTTTTTATTTATTATTTTTACCGTTTTTAGTAAAACATTTTTTTTTTTATTGTTTTATTGCTGTAAACAAACATTGCAATTCTGCTACACTGAGTTTCTGAGAGTTACTTTGGCTACATGAAGGGGCGGACTGGGAAGAGAAATCGGCCCGGGATTTTACATAGAAACTGGCCCAAAAGTTGTTGAGGGGGGTGTTAATCTGGCCTAAAAGTTGTTGGGGGGGGGGGGGGGGGTCGCTGTCCTTTTCTGCATATTGCTGCCCCCTTCGGCATATCGCTGCGCCGGTTTGTGGCCCGTTCTGCATAACGCAGCGGCACATTTCAGCTTTTCGTGGCCGACCCTTCGAGAAAAGTCCCGGTTCTCCCAATGGCCAGTCTGCCCCTGGCTACATGGTCCGTATAATGCTTTACAATTCATTTTTCAGACCATACCAATCCAAATGCAAAAAATAGAAAAACTTTTATTTTAAATTTTTTCCCAATTGCTTAAAGAATGGATATTTGTCCTTTTCTCTCCTTTTCTTCAATTTAACTTTTTCTAAATTGTGACTTAAGAAATAATTTATTTGAATAATTGACTTATTGCCAATTTTCTATTTTTCCATTTTTTGTGTCTTGCAATTTGTGCTGTGGGCTGTACCATTAGAGCAGGGGTGTGGGTTAGGGAACGGACTGCATATTACTGCATTGACATTGAGAAGTTTAACATGCTAGCAGGGGTCGCAACCTAATTAATTTTATTATTATTATTATTAATAATAATAATAATAATAATAATATGTTTTAATGTATTAAGGCCTTTATACGGAGAGTATACTTGCAATTTTCTTTGGTCCATTTCTCCTTTTATGTTATTCACTGGAAGACAACTTCCACATGGTGGCTGTCTAAGTGAAGATCTCTGAATTCTAAATTCCATATAAAGGCATTAATACATTAGAATAGATCCATACAAAAACATTTATGTAGCCTAATTTTTTTTGGAATGATAGCGCAAAATTCTGGGCTTTTTAACGCAATAGCGGCTGACTGGACTGACCAACCCGTACGTGGCAGTTTTCTGCCAATTCGGTAATTTGACCGCTCTAATGGCAAGTAAATTCCGTAAAAAGGCATTAATGTATAGATCTATAAGAATACAATAATGTAATTCCTTGGAGTGAGAGTGAACGAGGAGGGCAACATTCGGAGATGTTCAACGCAATAGCAGCTGGAACTCAGCCAGCCAGCAATGAGCAAAAGTTTCCTTCCAGTTAGAAATAAATATCGTACAAGTATAAATGGACTTGGTAAATTGCAAGGAAACTCAGTATAAAGGCCTTAATGCATAAGAAAAAATGTATAACCTTAAATTTATAAGGAAATGAAAAGACATTCAGAAGAGGTCACCATTGTTTATTGCTAGTATCCTATGCTTTGTAAATAAACTTGATACAAAAAAAAAGTGATACAAGGGGCAGGAGGACTGACACCTGATCCGTCAGTGACAGCTTCCAGCCAGCGAGAGTATCAAACCCCTATCATCCACTGCGTGGAGCGAACAATGCAAAGCCAAACCCTTTATGCTTGTGCGATCCACTTAAAGTGTAGAGACATGCTGGCCGCTCAGTTGGTCATGCGAATGGTTTGCCCACAGTCTTGCTAATGTCCGTGTGCCAACCCCTCCGCGTGGCAAAGGTGGCACGTGTGCCTTTGGTTGTCGACCCCTGGGCAAGCCTTTTAAACTACTCCTCAACGTACATGCAGTCCATTCCCTAACCCACACCACTGTGCTGATGGTTCAGCCCACAGCACAAATTGCAAGACCAAAAAAAATGGAAAAATGGAAAATTGATGTCAATTATTCAATTTTTTTTTCGTCTAAAGTTACAATTTAGAAAAAGTTAAGTTGAGAGAAAAAGACAATATCCATTCTTGAAATTTATTTTAAAAATAAAAGTTTCAAACCGTTTTTCTATTTTTGCATTTGGATTGGTATGGTCTGAAAAATGAACTGGACCCTATAGAACCATCACACAGTTTTTCATCACATTCACATTCCCCCATCTTTAGTGAATACTCTAAACTTCAGTCAAAGAATCAACACCATAAATAACCAACCCTTGTTTTAACTCTGCAGCTTGGCGTATAGAACATTTGAGCCATAATATGCATGATTATCCATCTTTTATGATTTCACGTCACCTTTTCTTATTAAATAATCCCGTTTTATATATTGTATAGACTTCTTGATGTTTTTGTCTCTGTTATTCATCCAAAGATTGTTTGAAGTCCAGATAGTTCCATATGTGTGAGCTCATCATGTGTAATAGAGAGTTAAACAGATCTCACTACACAACTCGCTTTGTTACCTCCAGATTACATCCTGATTACATTCTCTGGCTCACATAAACCACACGACCATCCCACCATGTCACCATGAGATTAGACATAATTCCCAGAAATTCAAAGTGATGCATGTTGAATCGGACCCAAACCATTCTGGGACAGATTATCCAGAGCCGATCTCTCCAGCCAATGATGAATTTTAATGAAAAACAGTTTCTTGCTACTGATTAGACTTTAAACTTTTTCCCCTCTTAAAGCAAAAGCAATGGCTGGGAGACATACTACAATCAGGCGCAAAGGCAACAGAGTTTTTCCACTCATGCGATTGTGGTTTAGATTACCGTGTTCCAATTATTTCAGAGGGACTGCAGCATTGATTTGTTCTCGAAGTGTCTCTAAAAAATGTGCGGTTGATCGTGCCAGATCGGTACTCTATGCTCTTAGGGGCTCAAATGGAGTCAGCCATTATTTTATGTTCCTCATCACTGCTGGCTACAGACAGATCAGACCCATCCCTACTTTAACCTAGCAAAGCTGCCTTTTCTAAAGCTCAACAGCAGTTTAATTGGTTGTGACACATTGCTAACTTCCAAATTCAAAACTTCTCCAGCATTTGCATGTCTCAGAGGGAGGTTTAAGCCAGTCTTTTGTACAGAAAGCAAGCTGGATGAGATGTGCCTTTGAATCCAAGGAGTGTTTACATCAAAACGGCAATGCTGGGAGAGCAGGAGGCCTGTGGAGATTTCCATTATTCAACCATCACACTGAGCAAAGAGAGGCAATTAAATACAAACAAAACTTATATAACCTTATACGTATATAACTTTATATGACTAAAAATAAAAGCTTTGAGCTGAGTGCACATGCATAAACAGATTTAAACAACTAACATACTCCCTCCAAACTAATTTCACTGGCCCGCGTGCTTGCAGTCAACTGTGAGAATCCTATTAACGCAGTAATGTGTGCGTAGAGACAATGCATTAGTATAAATATTGTTGCTGAAACACACAAGTTATAAAACATACACATCTGCACCACTGGTCTCAGAAGACGAGAATGGCGGACTCAAACCCAGCCTCATAAACTGACAGGGAGTTCCAGTAAAGACTTCAACTTTTTACATGCAGTCTCTCAACAGTTACACTAAGTGCACTTGAGACATTTAGGGGACTTGTGAATGTATGTGAAACTGCCATGGGAGCTGGATGATGAGGCTGTCAGTGTTTCTTCGAACAAGAAAAGACTGATCGGCTGAAAACAGAAGGGTTGTTAGATTCACTTCATCTGAATCAGCTGAAACACGTCTTTGAAATGAAAGCCAACTTCTTTTCCTAAGTTTAAAGGTCCGTATCTTTTTTAGAGAACAGCCGAGAATTTGTGCAGTTCGACTTAAAGCTTACAGTTTTGTTACATTATTAGTTATAAAAGCAGCCATGATGCATACTGGGATTGGGATTAATGCATAACAGTCTGTAAGGGGGGTTAGAGGGAAAGGAGGAGGCGAGAACCGGCTTGACAACTTAAATAATAATTGAATGAACACCTTAACCAAGAACACACAAACATAACCACACACAGGGCAGCTGCCTGTAATTCTCTCTCTCTCGAACTGTCGTCCCCGGCCGCCTTTATCCCTCGCACCCCATCAGGCTGATTGGGGACCGGGCGTGTGTCATTCCAGCCCGGCCCCGCCCTCCTCAGCTCTACACAGTCATATCACATAACCAGGTTTGATGTAATATGTAAATATGATTAGTATGGAATAAGGAGATTGGCTGAGGTCAGGGCTGTATGCTTACATTTTTAGGTGTTAACACGAGTGCTCGTAAACTCATTGTAAATTCATTAGCACAAATTGTAATTTATTAGCACACAGAAAAGTGTTATTGTAATCTCTTTTTAATTATTCATACTATTATACTCTCCTAATTTCCTTGACTGGCCATTTTCCTCTGAAAACTGAGCAACTTAATGCTCACAGACTTTGAGGGCAAACAGTAATCATTTTTGAGGGCGAACAGTAATATTCTCTTTTTCGCTCGCAGGCTATAATGTGCGATTATTTCAGTCCTGACAGCACGTCCACAGCAAGCCGCTAAAATTCAAGCGCTTGAGATTTGGCAATGGCAAAGCAGATATCAGACTCATTATACGTAATCCTTGTTGCAGAAATGACAGTTATCACACACGTGTGAATGGGTTAAGATTTGTCGTTGCATATCGTAATTTTTTATCACAAATTTTACAGTCCTGGCTCAGGCTGTTGGTATGAATGAGTAGATGAATATACATCTTCATGAATTAATACTTTACCTTTAAGACTTCGAAATGTAAATGTCCTCTGTTATGATTGGCTAACCTTTACATAGAAGTACTCCATCAGTTACTGAATATGAAATTGGTTTACAAAACATAGAGATGCACAGAGATGAACATTTTTGGCTGATGCAAAAAACTATAGGCCAAGTGCTACTTAATCACCTTGTTTTGTTTAGGAATTATGGTTTAAAAGGTAACACTTTACAATAAGGTTCAATTTGTTAATATTAGCTAACAACATCAGTTAACATCAACTAACAATGAATTACGTTTACAGCATTTATTAATCTTAGTTCATGTTAATTTCAGCCTATACAAATACATTTTTAAAATCAAAGGTTGTGTTTGTTAACATTAGTTAATGCACTATTAACTAACATGAACTAACAATGAACAATTTTATTTTTATTAGCTAACATTAACAAAGATGAATAAATGCTTTAAACAATGTATTGTTAATTGTTAGTTCATGATAACTAATGCATTAACTAATGTTAATGAATGGAACCTTATGTACAAAGAGCTTCATCTCTATTTTATAATTTTAACAATAAATAAATAGATCTTTTGAACATATGACAGGCTAAAATGTTAAGAGAGCCACAATGAAAGATAAAAAAATAAAAAATAAAAATATGATATTACAATTTATGTAAAAAAACAAACTTTATCTTTTTTTTTTTTTTTTTTGCTCTTGTTTTTGCTGTTCTAAACAATAAAGTTTACAGTTTACATATTATGAAAGAACTTTGCATATTTCTTATCAAATAACTTGTTTACTCAGTGTGGTTGCTTTATATAACATGTAAAACAGAGGTTAATTTGCACTTCTAAACATTTTACATAATATGATAGAGCATTTCAAATACATATTATGCACACGTTCTACATACTTTAAAATTGTCAAATTTCATTTATTTTGGTAAGTATTTCTTTATATTACAAACAGATTTTTTTTTATTTTTATAAACATATAAAACAAAATGAATTTGTGTAATTAATGATAAATAAACCATGAGTTTTTCATATTGGCATTTCACATGCTTATGACAAAGGCAGAAATGTGAAGCTTTTAATTATATTAAAGCACTTACATTAAAACTTGTGTATTATTTAAGCTTTAACGATGTTTAAATAGTTGTTTTTACTTTAACTTAAATAGGTATTACGTCGTCATGGTAATGAAGTTGCAAAATTGGATATAACTTTACACAGAAAAGGCTAGTAAGTTATTTTGTCACACTAAAATCATGATAACATACTGTATATATTGTTTACGCCTTGTGGCTATACTTTTGAAACAGAGAGTATTATGTTTACAGATTGGCCCTATTCATTTCTATTGTAAGTGCCTCACTGTAACCCAGACGTTTGCTTTCGAAATCATTTTTTGTGGTAATCAACATTATGCCACAGATGCTGTCGATTAAGCTTAATTTATTTTGAACCCAGAATATGACTTTAATTTGGTCGATAATTGGCTGATAAATATCAGTGGCTGATACATTAGTGCATCGGTTTATACATAAACGTGGGCATTCATATGTTAACGTTAAAAGTAATGTAAAAATTATTATGATGCTAATACCATGACGACTTTTGGAAAAAAAAAAAAAAAAAAAAAAAATATATATATATATATATATATATATATATATATATATATATATATAATAATAATTTTGCAGCTTAATTTTAATAAATGGGCTGAACAGACTAGGGAGGGAGCTTTGCATTTGGAACATTCAGATGTGTCCACATTGTACAACTCTTTTATTTCAAAAGAGCAAGAAAAGTAACTTTTTCTGTGATATGGCCCCTTTATACTTTCAACATAATGAATTAGTAATGCTTTTATATACAGTTTTATAGCAAGATTTTTCTCCATATGTTTCCACTCGGCGTTACCCTGCTCTAACCTGTACTCCCTCCGTTCTGGGGTTCTTGCCTGCTGTTGGGGTGCTCTGCCCCCGCTCTGCCTGTCACTTTGGATTAGCAGCCCCGGACTTCCATCAGGGGGAGCTGTGAATGTACTCACACCAACTCCCTGTTAGCAGCCCGGGCCCCCTGGGACAGGGCACTAGGACAGAGGGGGGCTGGGTCAGGCTGTCCAGGCCTTTAATTTCGTCTGGATTGGAGGGCTTTGGGGTTACATAAACATCTTGTCACCCCTCATTAGCGAAGGCGGCTTGGAGCTTCACAATTTGTGCTCGCAATAGTGTGTGCGTGTTTGTCCGTATCCATGTGCAAGCGTTAATTAGACACGTTTTTAAGCCTGGCTGCTTGGGAGGGAAGGGATGTTCCGCAAGAGAAACAAACAAATAAGAAAATTAGAAGTTATTGCCGTGAAAGTATTTTTCGCATGCGGGGGACGTTCGGGGAAGACGTCAATTGAAATTCTTATTTTTCGCTCTCAACCAAGCATGGACTATCTCCCAGCATTGTTTTCAGGAACTTTCTCCACAGCTGCCGCTATCATCCCTCTCCCAGGCCCTTTCACACTGTCTATCATGATCTCCATACACAATGCAGTTGAAGCTCGACTCAAACAGGCGAAAGAGCAACAGACAAAGGGAGCAAAACTCTGTTTTTATGGACAGTCACAGGCTTAAACTGTCCTCGTGCACACTTATTAAAGGATGAACAATTCATACACACTGATATTATGTGGAGAGTATTACGATCTTGGCCTTGGAGAGTTTTTTTCCAGATCTTGATGAATTATGACCAGTCTGCCCACAAAGTATCAAGTTGGTGTTGTACTCTGCATTGACCCAGAATGCAGAAAGTATGGTTTTCTTTTATTCAGCCATTTTTTCGGTAGAGAGGAAGTTTGTTTCTTGTTTTTAAATGACTTTATTATTTAGGTATAACAATTAAGGAAATGGAGGCCAACTTTTTTAAACATCAATCAACTTTCAACTGATGCTGAGTATGTGAAAACGACTCAAAGTAAAGAAAGCCTTAGTCAAGAGCTTTGAAATTATGTGGCTTGCTCCTCTTAGACGTTATGGACAGAATAAACTTGTAAACTTGGTCATTGTAAAGTAGTGTCAAGGGTTCTATAATCCTTAGAAGACCCCCAACCCTCAAACCATTTCATCAAAGAATCAAATGGCACTTCATTCAAAAGTGGTTGCATGTTTTTGTGGTTTGCATGCCAACCTTTAACTCCAAGCGTTTTGAGTTTAAATCTCACTTGAGTGATGAATAAATAAAAACACTGTTTGAAGTTGCCTGAATGTGTATTACTGATACCCCAAAAATATTTGCACACTTAAGCCACACTTAAAATGCATGCATTTTATTGCATTATATAATTCTTAAAGAGACAGTGTCATTTTAGCATGTGTTCTATAAAATCATTGTAAATACTTATAAATAGTACAAATTATGCAGTAAATAATGTAACTATTTTATATGTATACACACACAGCTCTGGAAAAAAATAAGAGATCACTGCAAAATTATCAGTTTCTCTGGATTTACTATTTATAGATATGTGTTTGAGTAAAATTAACATTTTTGTTTTATTCTTTAAAGTTCTGACAATATTTCTCCCAAATTCCAAATAAAAATATTGTTATTTAAAGCATTTTATTTGCAGAAAATGACAACTGGTCAAAATAACAAAAACGATGCAGTGTTTTCAGACCTCAAATAATGCAAAGAAAACAAGTTTATATTCATTTATAAACAACACAATACTTATGTTTTAACTTAGAAAGAGGTCAGAAATCAATATTTGCTGGAATAACCCTGATTTTCAATCACAGCTTTCATGGGTCTTGGCATGCTCTCTACCAGTCTTTCACATTACTGTTGGGTGACTTTATGCCACTCCTGACACGAAAATTCAAGCGGCTCGGCTTTGTTTGATGGCTTGTGGCCATCCATCTTCCTCTTGATCACATTTCAGAGGTTTTCAATGGGGTTCAGGTCTGGAGTTCGGGCTGGCCATGACAGGGTCTTGATCCGTTGCTCCTCCATTCACACCTTGATTGACCTGTCTGTGTGGCATGGAGCATTGTCCTGCTGGAAAACCCTATCCTTAGAGTTGGGGAACATTGTCAGAGCAGAAGGAAGCAATAGGATAACCTTGTACGTGGCTTGATTCATGCGTCTTTCACAAAGACGAATCTGCCCAATTACAGTCTTGCTGAAGCACCCCCAGATCATCACAGATCCTCCACCTGGTCATCTAATGGTCAGATGGAGACCTGGAGAGGCCTTCAAGCCACAGTGTCTCACACCCACTGTGAAATTTGGTGGAGAATAAGATATAAATATGCAATTTTCAGACATCATATTTATTGATGGATTACATGGATTTGTAAATGTTTTAAAATGTTAAAATATGACCAAAATGATTAAAAACTATTGATGAAATAAAATTTATAAAATTCATATTTTTGTATTTTGAGACATCAAATTTATTGATGGATTACATAGATTTGTAAATTTTTAAGAAGCTAAAATTTGACCAAAATGATTAAAAACTAATGATAAAATAACATTTGTAAAATTCTTATTTCCGTAATCTTCCAAGCTGGAAGGCCCCTGTATAATTAACAGCATTAGCTGAGGGAGAATTTTTTTCATATGTAAGTAAAATGTACATCATAATTGAAATACTGTATATCAATCAGAATCGAATCAGGAAATCTGTATCAATACCCAACCCTAGATGCTAGAGCTTTTCTCAGAACTAACTTGACTTTAAAATAAACGCCACTTGGTTTGATATTGTGTTATCTAATTCAATGACTTTCATACAAGTGTGACTCAAGTGTTCAAATACTTCTTGGGGCCACTGTACGTCATAGTGTGGTTAGGGCAGACTCTTTAGTAGTTAAAACTCGACAACAACAACAACAACATCACACACTTCAGCCTGGAATAGTGTGCTTTAGCTGTCTAAACAGAAAAGCATGCCTTTCCTCTATTAGTTTAGTGATTTGTCCTAATTATGGCACACCAGTAAGCTTAACAAAGCCGTATTGAAGAAAGGCACAGTGTTTTATTGAGGTAATTTTAAAAAGGCAAACTAGAATGAAGGCCATGAGCTCTGGGCATCTACAGTAATGGTGCACATCTATGCAGCTGGAGACACAAAGACAGCTTTTACCTTTCCCTTCTGCTTGGCACTCATTGCCTGTCCCCTGTTGCTCTGCATTAACAGGGCAAGCAAGGTTAATCAATCATCAAGTAAAGCCAAACTGACTCCAGGCCCTTCACTTCACTTGCACACACACACACACACACACACACACACACACACACACACACACACATTGAAGACCAGCATCTATCAAGACACATTTAGAATACATCCGACGACTGGTGCTTTCTCTGAAAGTTTCATTTGAGCAGTGTGTAAAAAGTCACCTGCAAAGTGTGATTTGCCTAGAGTGAAAGCACTAGAGAAGTGCCACTCAAGTGTCATTAAACTTACCCCTCCCCATGAAAAGAGAAAAATAGATCCAAATGACTAAGTCTGCTATATTGTTTACTGTAGGTGACTGATGTGGGTTTTTCAATGGCTTATGTAATACCAATATCCAGAGATTTGGGGGGACCAGGGCAAGTGAATATTTCTTAGGTGAGGTTCATTTTTGAAAGTCAGTTTCTGCATAGCCACATACCTTTATGTCTTGGCAAAAAAAAAAAAAAAAAAATCTATTGAACATTTTCATCGTTATTGCCCAGGAAAAAAAAAGATACAGTTCATTGAACACACATTGACCATTTGTGATAGCGGGGCCCAATGACCCCAATAGCGGGGCATGTTGTCACACATAATATATAGGCAAGTTGTCACTCTGGAACATGTCCCCAACCAACAAATCAAAATCTATGGCCATTTTCTAATATACACTTGATTAAACAGCCTTTTAAGAAAAAATGTTAAATGTAAAACAATCATGAGGCAGAAAACGCTAAATGAAACAACAAAAATGAAAAGGTAATGCACAACAAATTTAGATGTTGTTTTGGCCAATGAATATTGTAATGTATTAATTGTATAAATGTATGACATTTAAAGGATGTGTAAAAACATGCACTTCTCGACCTGACTATCATGAAATATACCTTTGTCCTAAGAACACGTTTAAGCCTTTCAGTAAAAATCTGCCTTCGTAATATAACTTAACTGAATGTATGCCAGGGTGGTTTGATTATGTCGGCATGTTTACCCTAGAGCTATAGCAAAAATATGAAATAGTGAAAATGTACTTTGGATGGTAGAATTTACTAAAAGAATATTCTACTTTATTAAGGTTTTGAACTATGTGTTTGAAACCAACATACAAAACCTCTGCTAGAGAAAACACACATTTGCACAATTGGACTTTTGACTCCAAATCTGATCATTACTGAGATAGCCCTTGTGACAACTTCCCCGTATGACAACTAGGCCTGGTCTCTGCTATATACAGTATACTAATTTAATGATGGCAGATAAATGTCCAAACATTTGCTGAACATTCATTTGACAACATTAGTATTTTCTCAACGTTCACTGAAAAAAATATTTGAAAACAGCACATGTGTTTTATCCATAATAAAGTTGGTAGATTTCGGAAATGACACATGCGGACACTCACACTTCTATTAAAGGAATATTCCAGGTTATGCTCAGTCGACAGTATTTGTGGCATAATATTGATTACTAGAAAAAAAGATTTCGACTCGTCTCTCCTTTTCTTTAAAAAAAGCACAAATTTAAGTTACAGTGAGACACTGACAATGGAAGTGAATGGCGCCAGTTTACTGGAGGGTTTAAAGACAGAAATGTGAAGCTTATCATTTTATAAAAATGCACTTTTATTCATTCTTCTGTTAAATCGCATCTATTATTTGAGCTGTAAAATTTTTTAAATTGTCGTTTTGCAGTCATTTTAGGGTTTTAGATTTTGTTGACATTACAACATCATGGCAACGAAGTTGTAAAATTGGCTCTATCTTTACACAGAGAAGGTTAGTAAGCGAATTTATCACACTAAAATCATATTATCACATACATTGTTTGTCTTGTGGCTAAACTTTTGAAACAGTGAGTATTGTAATGTTTACGGATTGGCCCCATTGCCTCACTCTAACCTAGATTTTTGCTTTAAAAAAAAAAAAAGAAGAAGAAAAGGAAGGGCGAGTCAAAATACATTTTTGTGGTAATCAATATTATGCCACAAATGATGATGATTGAGCTTAACTTGTATTGAACCTGGAATATTCCTTTAATCGGCCAAGCAGGGGACGGTTACATGGAAAGTTTTAATGGAAACTTAAACATTAACAGTTCTATCAACAGAAGTCAGTTTCCACTTTATCCACTGCATAAGGCATTTTTCTCTAATTACACCAATTGGTGAAAGTATTTAAGGTATTAATAGTGCATTCATTCACATGAAGGCAAATTACAATAATATACAGAATGTAACTAACTGTATGTTACCAAAAGTTTTTTTTTACTTATTTAAAAAAAAAAAAAAATGTATCACAGATGGTCAAGAGTTTCTTATTTTCTTTTTTCAAACTTGTTTGAACTTGCATTTCCAGTCTATTGCACTGTTTGAGCATAACAGTTGTTGTCCATCACAGCGTCACAGCAAACTCCTGGCAACATTAACTCTCGGCCATTAGCTTTCTGTGTGAGAGTCTGGCACGCCCAGAAAAACGGCCGGCCATATGCCATTTCCGTCTGCCAGCTTGCTCCTGACTCCATTGCGTCATTCAGCATTATACACTCCGGCTACTGTTTGTTTGTCCATTTCATTAACCCAAGGTGAGCGGTACCACTTGTGTCAGGCTTTGCTTAATACCTGAGGAAATTAATTGCTTCCTTATCAGATGGGGGAATCATTGTGTAAGTGAATTACATTATGCAGAGTTGGGCCTGGTAATCTGGCTCGGGCGCTGTTGGGCACTGGTGGAAGATTTATGACTTAATTATCTTCAGAATTGCTTTGGTGAACTCTTGTCGGGCCACCAGAGACAGCGGTGCCACCGGCAGCCTTCGGAGGAAGTGGCAATACAGAGCTAGATGATTCTATTGCAGTGTAATTGAGAAGTGCACTCGCTTATTTTACTGTCTTGACCTCATTGCTTAAAAAGACTTCCATTTCAGTTTTCAGTATGGACTTACTTCAATGACGCTTTCAGATGGATGTAGATTGCCATGTCTAATGCCGAAAAGCCAGCCTTAAAGGGATAGTTCACTCCAAAATGTGTGATCTTTCTCTGAAGAGGCTGCCCTTTTCATGCCTCGCATCACAAGTGTATCTGCTGTTGATGAGGTGGCTGGTGTGGGGGCTCTGTGACAGAAGGTGGCAGAAAGGGCACATATGGCAGGTGCCAGGTGGGGTCAGGGGGCAGCCGGGCAGGAGACTGCACACCACACCTAGAGCACTGGCCGAGTCCAGAGTCACAGCTCCGTCCAATCACGTCCTGTTGCATTCTAATCACGTCGGGTGTCATTGGAGGAAAGCAAGGGTTGTTTAATTTGCAGGGAAAAAGCCTTCATAAGTATGCAGGGCAGGTTGCGGGAGCTGTTGACTATGCAGTGACCAATGCATAAAATATACATTTCATTATGTATGTGTACAGGAAATACAACAACCATATAAATACATTCTTGCACTTGCCAATTAGTTAATGCTCTGATGCTTGACAACATTTTTCTCAAACATAAAATTTGGGTAGTTTAAACAAAGGTAATTATATTCACAACGAATGGTATATTTTGCATTCATTATCCCTGATTAATAAAGTACCGCAATGACAGTTGCAAAGGGTCAATTAGACTAGTTTATTTATTTCTGGAAGTGAATGAGTTAATTGTGTTGTCCTGAAATGTTTAAAAGGGCTGAAATGCATAAACAAGTGTCACTAATGTTTGAAACCACCGCTTGACCCTGAAATTCACTGAGGCTTTAAAATATCCAACAAAGACCATCTGCTTCATTTCATTTACATGTTCTGCATTTTTACTACTTGTTCATGCATTTCAAGGTCAGAACATCGCACCACAATCTGTGTTATACTTATAGGTCATTCAAAATAAATGTAGTTTTTAAACAATTTAAAAGCAGAAAAGCAAAAGACAAAGAGCAAAACCCAGTTCAGATTCATGTATTTCATGATATAGGACATGTATTTTCTGAAAGAGTTTAGCAGCACTGAAAAATAATTATTGTAATGATACATTGTTTTATAAACATCCACTCTATTTTTGGTCACTTTATCTTTTTCAGCTCCATACATTGCACTGCTTAGCCCCAAAATTATTGCATGCCGTTATCGTGCCTTTTCTGTCAAACTGATGCAAAATTTTGATTATATATTTGTCCTTATTAATTTTGGAATTGCATTTTCATCTATCTTCCTTCATGGACATTAGTATTCTCCGTGACACGGTTGCTCTGTAAGGTACTCTGTTCTGCACTTAGCATTAATGAATGTGGTTTTATCTTCCTCCATATATGCTCAGCATTACATGATAATGAACATGTGTGTTTAACTTCATGAACCATAAGAGCATGAGATGCATGAGGTGGCTTCTGTGCTAGTTCCATTTAAATTAAAATTCTCTCATTATTCACTTACCCTGAAGCCATCCCAGATGGATGTCTTTCATCTGCAGAACAAAAATGAAGATTTTTATAAGAAGATAGAGCTCTGTCAGGTCCTTATAATTGAAGAACACTGGTGCCAGCACTTTGACGGTCCAAAAGTCATATTTAGGCAGCAATAAAGTAATCCATATGACTCCAGTCGATCAATGAATGTCTTCTGAAGGAAATTGATACGTTTGTGTAAAAAATAAATAAATAATTTCAAAAATCGCTAATTAAAATGTTATTAACTTTTAAAAGGCACTTCCTGCTAGCAGCTGACATGACATATTGTGAGGGAACGCAAAACTATTGCGAGGGCACGCAAAACTTATTGCGAGGGAACACAAAACTATTACGAGGGCACGCAAAACGTATTGCGAGGGAACGCAAAACTATTGCGAGGGCACGCAAAACTTATTGCGAGGGAATGCAAAACTATTACGAGGGCATGCAAAACGTATTGCGAGGGAACGCAAAACTATTACGAGGGCACGCAAAACTTATTGCGAGGGAATGCAAAACTATTACGAGGGCACGCAAAACTTATTGCGAGGGAATGCAAAACTATTACGAGGGCACGCAAAACTTATTGCGAGGGAACGCAAAACTACTGCGAGGGCACGCAAAATTTATTGCGAGGGCACGCAAAACTTATTACGAGGGAATGCAAAACTTATTGCGAGGGAATGCAAAACTATTGCGAGGGAATGCAAAACTGTTGCGAGGGCACGAGAAACGTATTGCGAGGGAATGCAAATCTATTGCGAGGGCACGCAAAACTTATTGGGAGCGAACGCATAACTATTGCGAGGGAATGCAAACTATTGCGAGGGCACACAAAACTTATTGCAAGGGCACACAAAGCTATTTCAGAAAAAAAATTCCTGCCCTGTCCCCTAAGGGGCCCCATAACCTGCTATGTTATGATATCGAAACACTTTTACTGTAACGCATCATTTGAAAAACAATACATTTTATTGCATGTATTACAGACCCACCTACATTTGCACACATATTCCATCATGATTAGTTATCACTAATTGGATAGTGTTGGATTTTGAAGACCGAGCCTCGAGCCCAACCAAGGACACTCGGAGTAAAAGTGAAGTGAAAGTGCCTTAGAAGCAATACGAAATGACGTGGTTGCTCCTGTTAATGTGCTTTTCATGTCAAACTTGCTTTTAAAACATTATCGGTTAGGTTTAGGCTTTGGCCTAGGGTAAGGATGTCTGTTTTGTTCACCTCTCATTTATCTTTTTGAGCACTATTTGTTGGGTTTAACATTTTAGGTAAGGTAGGTACGATTTACTGATTAAAACATCCATGTAATATTCACCTTAAAAGCCTCATCTAATAACAACATCATTTCACTTGCTTTTGGTGCCCCCCGCTGGACATTTCACTGGGAAACTGCATCCAAACCTGTAATAAAGCACATCATTTTGGTTTGCAAAAATGTTGCCATTGTCACGTAAATTTCATGAGATCAGGCTGATAAAAAACACATTTGTTTATATAAATAGGTTAATAGGAAATAAAGATAAATAGCAGTATTTCACTTTCTATTTAATTCACTACAAAAAGATAATCAAAAATGCCGATATTCAGTTTATATACTGCATTCACTAGTACTACAAATTATTCTGCAACTGTTCCACATGTTAGCTGATCTTCTCACTATGGCATCAAGAGTCTGATGCATCTTGTGTGAATTCTTCGACAGAGAAACCACAAAGCTGAACACGATGAGCATGGAAGACAATGTCTTCCATCTGTAATTTGGCTAAACTAAAAAGTCATTATTTTGTTTCATTTTAGGAGCCAGTGGCTCCATAGTCAATTTTTTTTAGTCCAGAGCCCTGAGCTTATATCACGTACGGGCTTTAGAGCTCGTTCAGGGCTTATGTAGAACTTCCGTGATTAGCTGACTGTCCTTGTCTTGACCCAAATAAGTCATGGGCAGGGTAACAAAATCTTGAGAGCTAATATAATTTGTCCTCCTCCTCTCTGTTAACAAAAAGCACAGAAGTTGAACAGGTCTAGTTCCTTTGTTTAGATGTGATGTGCCAGTAGACCTCTGATTGTCTGCTGTGAAGACCATGAGCTCTATCAGATTGTAATCGGCATACGCCATACCCATTGACTAAACATCTCCACATAAAAGATGGAATGCTAATGAACATCATTGGATGCAAGCCATTCACAGACTTACTTGGGCTTTCTCTAAACACCAGACTCCCTTGAGCAGCAAAAAACCATGCCTAGGGTTTCAGATTAGACTCAAACTCCCCATAAGTGTCTGCAATCTTCTTAAGACTCTGAAGTGCCTATTTTTGAATTAGCTTATGGTGTGTATACGAGTACATTAATGCTTCAGTCTTTTCCAGTGCAGATGGTTTAAAGCTTGATGAACTAAAATGGGGGTGCACTGTTTTACGGCACTGGAAACTCTGCAGAGACATAAAACCCTCAATCCAATACAGATGGGAAATAGGGACGCCTGCCAGAAGAACTGTTTCTCTCTGGGCTTTTTTTTTTTTGGTTTGTTTTTTTGTACACCATGCTAAAAGTACATGCAAAAATACTGTAGCTGGTTCTTTTCCCTCCTTTCTGGCTCTCTTTGGACGTGAGTCTCGTAAATAAGGAATACTCACAGTGTACGGTCCCACATGGTAGAAGAACAGCAGCTGCTGTCAAAATGTACTGGGAAAATTTTGCCTTGGGGAAGTTTTACCGTAAAAGGGGCTCGGGGAATTGACGAAATTTATAAGCACTGACCTGCGAGGGTTACTTCTACCAGCATTACCAAATCACTGCATTGCTCTTCCATACCACAATCCAGCTCCAAATGAGATCCACATGCCTTCAAAATCTATTACATAGACCCATGTTGAGCCAATGAGATTTTGAGAACATTCCACATCAGTCAGTGCCTTTTATATGATGTTTAAACTGAGCGTTTGATTACACATTCTTTGCTCAATCACTGTCCCTAATTATCACTCATTACATTCCCATCTTCAAGAACTGTTGACTCTTAAAGGGCATTTTTCGGGCAAATAATTCCAAAGAGTTAAACTGCGATATCTTTTGGCAGCCCAGAAAAGAGCTGAATTCAATGGGTGCTTCGCACAAATTGAGCTAAAATGCTCCAACAATTTTGTTTGTGGGGATGAAACACCCCGTTTCCTACAGACGATTGGAGATTTTGGCTTTTTTACATTTCCATCAGGATCACTGGATCAGGAAAGTCTCAGGATTTGACATAAATCATGATATTTCACGAATCACTGTCATTGTTATCGAGTCAGCACTGTTAGACCTAATTGACCTGCAGCTGCTGTTGGTGCATTTGAACTTTTCACAGAGACATTTTTCACAAACTCCGATCGCAAACGGCTGTTTTTAATTTCCAAAGTGCAATCGCTGTGACAGATATGAGGTCAAATATGATCTAACGATGATCTTATATGAACGGGACCCTGTCTCCACCATCGCAGCGGCTAGGCTACTGTTTGTGAAAGGATATGCAAATAAAATTAATGTCATACTGCTAATGTAATATAGTCTTTGCATTTGTTTTGAATGGACTAAGTAACAATTGTTAAAT
Organism: Myxocyprinus asiaticus; assembly: GCF_019703515.2. Taxonomy (NCBI): domain Eukaryota; kingdom Metazoa; phylum Chordata; class Actinopteri; order Cypriniformes; family Catostomidae; genus Myxocyprinus; species Myxocyprinus asiaticus. The sequence continues at coordinate 5,543,460 of NC_059378.1, read as the reverse complement.
TGAAAACTCCTGTAATAAAGTTTGAACATGGAATATGATAATATTGAAGTCAAATATTACTATTTACTGTATGTGGGTTAATAAGGATGTGTATCCTCGTGGGACCCTGCTTACACATGTGGGTGTTGTATTTTGGCTTCGCTATATGCAACACATAATTTTAATTCATTTTAACCGACTGATCTCAGTTCAGAAGACAAATATTTGAAGTACAGTACTCACCTGCATAACTTTTTTCCCTATGCAGTAAAAAATTCTTGCATATTTATCAAGTGTAAATGATCACCAGATTTAGACATTGGATTGAGGGTTTTAAAAAGTTTCATTGTCTATTCATTTTGTTGTTGGGATTCGAAGAGAAATTCCAGCATGATGTGGCAGGCCAGAGTAATAATGGCTGTGATGCATTTATTTACCAGCTTTGATTGGATCGGAACTCAAGAAATTGCATTTTTTTTTTTTTTTTTCTGTTTGCATGACCATGCCCCATTAAAGGCCAATAAACTTACAACATATGAGTAGAATGAACTTTTTGTAATTACATTTTTTTATGGATCTATTAGACTAAGCAGAATTGAAAAATTGGCTTTTGTATATATAAACCTACAGTATTTCCATAACTTTCATTATTTCCATTATTCAATTTTTCTGTCCTTCTCTCTGAACTGTTTGGATATGAGTGTATCTCTGTGCTCATAATTAGTCCATCCATCTTCCAAACCTTTTCAAACATGACCATCCCATCCTATCTGGCTGTTTTCTTTAGCACAGATATGCAAATGTTATCTATTCCTCATGCGTTTGTTTTCTGCACCTCACGCACAGAGACCGCGTGCGGCGCATAATGTGATCGTTCCAGTGTGTCCGAATGCTTCGTCTGGCAGGAAAAATGTAAGCACCTACGTTTGGAGATAAATAGTTTTCATCAACTGTACCATGGAGAGCAATTGTGTGGAAACAATGAAATTCTGCAAAAGCATAACAAACATGTTACTAGCTGTGGTAATCATGCTTACTCCAACTGCGAGTGCACTTTCTTCGCTAAGAGTGAAAAGTAACAACATAATCACTTTAAGTTGTCATTTTCTTCTCATGATGTCTTGGTTTTACTTTTGTCTAAACCTTTTTTGCAGGGCTCAACAACGATGGCTCGCTGAGTTTTGGGCCAGTTGATGGAACTGTCAATTGCCCCATTGGGCCAATGCTGCATTGTCACTTCATCTTACGTTTATTGATCTTGTGCATGTGTTTTATGCCTTGCACACTTAAAGGGATAGTTCACCCAAAAATGAAAATTCTTTCATCATTTACTCACCCTCAAGCCATCCCAGATGTGTATGAATTTCTTTCTTCTGCAGAACACAAATGAAGATTTTTAGAATAAATGTTTAGCTCTGTAGGTCCATACAATGCAATTGAATGGTGACCAGAACTCAGAAGGTCCAAAAAGGACATAAAAGCAGCATAAAAGTAATCCATAAGACTCCAGTGATTAAATCCATGTCTTCAGAAGCGATATGATAGGTGTGGGTGAGAAACAGATTCATATTTAAGTTATTTCTTACTGTAAATGTACATGTTCACTTTCACTTCCAGAAAGAAAAAGTCGTACACATCTAGCATGGCATGAAAGGATGGTTTTTGGGTGAACTATCCCTTTAAACATTTGGATACTGTATTTGTGATGAACTGAACCTTTTTTTTTTTTTTTACAATTCAGTGCATTTAAACTTGTCACCAAGGTAGCGTTATTAGCTAGCTGGATTTTAGCTTCTGGAATTAATTTTTGTGGTAATCAACATTATGCCACAAATCCTGTCAAATGTGCTTAACATTTATTGAATGATTAAAAAAAAAAAAATCTGGCTTATATAAAAATATGTTGCTAAAACTAAAACTAAATACTTTTTTGTGTGGGGAGTCCAGTGAAAATGTTGCTGGGGCAAGGAAAAATCAGAAGCAGAAAAAATCTTTATATTTGAGGCCAGTTTTGTCATGGAAGTCTGTCATCTTGCCATCAGGAAAACATCCCTTGGTAACAGGAAAACCACAACAATCTGCCTTCTCAGCTCTCTCTCACAGCAGCATATGTTCACCCTTTTGAGCTGCTGTACATGCTCTGACTTTGTTTGCATTTGCCCAGATTGGATTACCAGCAACAGCAGCACAGCCTGGGTGCAATGTAAATGTGGTACACGAAGCGTAAATGTCAGCATTTAAATATACATATTCATGTATAATGAGATGCTGTTGAGAAAGCCTGATTGCTAGGCTTATTAGTCCTCTTTTGAGACTACATACAAATATTAAGATTGACAAGATGCCGCTGGTCGTTTGCCTTTTAGTACACAGCTCAGCATTGGACTGAGCATGGCGCTGCATACCGCCAAAGGATTCGCAAGACATCCCGTAGTGCTTAGAGTCCTGGGAAGCTGTTCATTATCTTCTGGCATATATTTCTTAACAGGTATGGACAAGAGCAATGTGGCCTGCATATCCTGATTTGGAGTATTTGGATAGATGAATGCTTGTTGGGGTCAGACTATGGGGTAGAAACACTGCTAAAAATTAACAGTGCTGCTCTGAGCTGGACTCAAGACCTCCTCAATCACCTGTGTTTAAGACAGATTTACAACTCTTTCTGGGCTCTAGACAGCAAGAAATAAGCACACGAATAAAGCCACTTAGGCTATCCCTCAACCCCAGAGACTGTAAGCTCAAGCTGAAGGCTTTCCCACCCAAGCAGTTCTAATATTGTTGAGAGTCTAATATAGAGAGTTGTCTGCCAGCATTCCCATTCATGTCATTGGCAGTTACTCTGCTGGCGCATAAAAATGAGGTCTGCTCAAGTCCTTACCCAGGATTGTGACCCGACCCGTTTGGTCAAATGATATGCTCGAACCCACCCCGTATAGTTGCATAAATCCTGAACTTCTTCAGAACATTGAATATTTGTGACACCTGTGCTAAAAAAAAAAGCTAGACACAGTGCAACAAATGAAATAGAACACAGCTGTCTCGCGATGAATTTTTAAAAATATAACGAAAAGTTCTTTTTAACTTGACACAGTGTCTAAACAATGTGGTGGTCCTGCGTGAGACACTGAAAAAAACAAAAAAAACAATGATATGCGTTGCAATATAGACGTACACATAATGAGCACTTTATTAGGAACACCTGTACACCTACTCATTCATTCGACTATTTAAACAGCCAATCATGTGGCAGCAATGCTATGCATAAAATCATGCAGATACGGGTCAGGAGCTTCAGTTAATGTTCACATCAACCATCAGAATAGGGAAAAAATTTGATCTCAGTGATTTTGACCGTGGTATGATTGTTGGTGCCAGATGGGCTGGTTTGAGTATTTCTGTAACTGCTGATCTCCTGGGATTTTCACGCACAACAGTCTCTAGAATTTACTCACCAACTAGAATTGGTGCCAAAAACATAAAGCATCCAGTGAGGGCAGTTCAGCAGATGGAAACGCCTTGTTGATGGGAGAGGTCAACAGAGAATGGCCCGACTGGTTTGAGCTGACAGAAAGGCTACGGTAACTCAGATAACCACTCTGTATAATTGTAGTGAGTAGAATGGCATCTCAGAATGCACAACACGTCAAACTTTGAGGCGGATGGGCTACAACAGCAGAAGACCACATTGGGCACTTTATTAGGACCATAGTGTTCCTAATAAATTGCTCAGTGAGTGTATATCCAGCACATCTTTACATATAAAAACTACTGAAAAACAGCGCAGACGCATACTAAACGCATTTGGCGTGAACAGCTTCTAACTCGTCTGTTCATGCGTGTATGTGAATGAGAGCACGTGCAGAAAAAAATAGCATTACAATTAATTTGTTAAATAATTAAATGTATAATAATAATAATAATAATAATAATGTTATAATATATATATATATATATATATATATATATAATTGCATTATCAAAATAATAATGAAAATGTATTTTTCCATTAATTACAAACCCAAATTTAAACCAAAGTTATAATTGAAAAACTGTCTTGAACCAGTCCCGAAACCTGACAGTTTGTCGATTACTTTTAAAAGCCCTCCAAAAACAGTTTGTTAACAACATCTACAATAATGTAAAAAATATTTGGGATTTATATGTTGCTTGGAAAAAATAAATAATAATTAGTCTCAAAACACAGTTTGTTTTTTGTCATCATAATGGTGTAGATCCAGCATCTACCAGCAGGGGTTAATGCGATGACACTAACCTGCCGATTCCTGACCCCCTATTTGCACCGATTGGCTCCTCTGTAGAGAAGTGTGTGCTGGAGGAGAGGCCTGTCTTTATGGGCTTGAGCCTTGGAGACCACAAGAGCTATAAATCCTGGCCTCTCCAAACCCCACACAACACCAACTGTGTTCTTGAGCACCTCCATTGAGTTTTCATGATCCACTATGCCATGCTTTAATGTTTAATGACTATTAGGAACTCCCTGAGCTTTTACTTCAGTAATGAACAGCAGGAACTTTCTTTTGTACTGCAGTCAAGTTGGACAAGTCCGACACAACACAACTACTAACAAACAGGTTGACACACTTTCCCCTGTAATTACCAATCATGCCGATAAAAAAAAAATAAACACTGTAATTCACAAATTCAAAGACACAAAACGCCAGTAGTGTTCGGCATACTTGTGGCTTTTTCATCAGTAGAAATTGCACCTGGTTCTATTTGTTTTCAACACACAACAAAATTAGTCCGCCTACCCTCTGAGGAGGATGTGACAAGGGAAGAGATTTCAGGGTAGATTACATCCTCAGAATGAGGCGAGGAACCATGACCAATCGAAGAGAGACAGAGCTGGAAATTCCCCCTGCCACCTTGTTTATGTGGTTTGGCGCAGTGCAATTTATACATCTACACATCTGTTTAATCACACACCAGAATCTGTGTTATTGCCACTGTCACTATAAATAGAATGAGTCCAAGATATTCCACAATTTCTGTTTTGCATCATGCTTTAGAAAATATTTCAACTATTTGCACAGCTCAACAATAAGAGTTGTGGGCTATCGACAGAACTGTCAAAATTATCAATAATTCAGTATTGTTTTCCAGCAAAAGTGTGTTTATGAATTTATGGCTGTCATGGAGTTATATCACTATTATTGCAAATTAAAAAGATAATCGATTATTTGTTGTTTACGTTTTTTCTTTCTAAAGTTAACATTTAATGAAAAGCATAAATAAATCTCTTTCTGATACATACCAAAATACACTGCTAAAAAAAAAAAAAAAACATTGTGGTTGGACCAGTGAAAATATTGACCATACTGGCCAAGCAGAAAAAGAAAAAAAATCCTTATATGCAATAATATGTCTCCCCATTTACATTTTCTCTCTGCATTTTTTCAGCTCCTTCTACCGTGTCTATAATGCACCAGGTCAGTCGCACCGTTGACAGCATCACTCTCTCCTGGTCGCAACCAGACCAGCCCAACGGGGTCATACTCGACTACGAGCTGCAGTATTATGAGAAGGTATATCATATGCAATCACGCTTGATTAATGCGTAATGCATGTAACACATTTTTAATGCGTAATGCATGCAACATCAATCAATATTACCAAATGAAGGCATTATTCATTCTTGTTTTGTGAGGATGACTTAGGGTGTGTTCACACTTGTAGTTTGGTTCTCTTGGTCCTCTTGGTCTGGACCAAAATATAAAATGATACATTTATTCCTGGTTCGCTTAGTGTTCACACTGGCATTTTTAACACTGAACCTAACGATACAAAACAAAAGGCAACAGGAAAAAGTCACAACCTGATTGGACAGCTTTTATGACGTATATTTTTTACGGAACTTGCAGAACATCCAAAACAATGCTGGCTGCTGGGCGAAATGCACTCGATATATATATATATATATATATATGTATATATGGTGGTATTTTTACCAGCTGAGATCAAACGAAGATCTAATAAAATGTGTAAAGGAGTCAAAACAGCGCCAGGAATTCCTCCGTTGCACACACAAACGAAGATATGCTGCAAGGACGGCTGACGGCAGTTCCGACGCCTGTACTGAACTGTAATGGGTAACATAGCTCCTATGATGAGAAGAACCAGGTATGCTTGAGTTCAGTATTAGGCAAATTGCTTCCTGTTTTTAGTCAGTTTTATACGTCTTTGGTCCATGTTGCGTTCATATATCAATTGAACCGCACCAGAGTTCGTTTGGAAGCGGACCGAGACCCTCTATTCAGGTGGTCTCGGTCCGCTTGTTTGGTGCACACCAAGGTTGGGGTGACAGCGTTCACACTTGTTCAAATGAACCACACTAACAGAGCAATCGCACCAGAGTTTGTTTTAATCGAACCAAACCTGCCAAGTGTGAACACACCCTTAAATAAATACACAGTGGGGTCCATCTTGTGTGCTTCAGTGGAAGCAAAGAAATATGACCGTTTATACAAAACAGTTAACATGGTCAATGTCACAAATTTGCTTATTAGATTAGTGGCTTAGAAATAGTCCAGAATCTAGAAATGTTTACTATTTTTTTTTTTTTTTTAAATACTATTAGTAATTTTATAATTTTTTTAACTAATTTTGTTTTATACCATTTATAATTTTATTATTTTATTTACTATAATTTTATTAAATATACTATTGTATTGGAAATACAATACAAGGTGGAGAATCTAAAGTATTTTATTATTCTTAATTTTACGCTATAAATTTCTCTGTTTCAATTTTTCAAAATCCGAAAAATTTCCAGGTTTAAATGGGATTTCATTGTGGTCTCAGACTTTTGGAACCCAATGTATTTTTATTATTTTTTTATTATTATTATTATTATTATTTTATTTAGATTTGAGCAAATGTTTGCTGTCTTAGAAATATACATTTAAACTATTTAAAACTACTAATACATATCAATAACACTTTACAATAGGGTTCCATTTGTTAACATTAGTTAACAACCTTACTTAACATGAACTAACAATGAACAATACTTTTACAGCATTTACTAATCTTGGTTAATGTTAATTCAACATACATTAGTACATTTTAAAAATCAAATGTTGTATATGTTAACATTAGTTAATGCACTATGAACTAACATGAACAATTGTATTTTTATAAACTAACATTAACACAGATTAATAAATGCTATAAAAAAACATCGTTTATTATGTTAGTTAGTTCATGATACCTAATGCATGTTAACGAATGAAACCGTATTGTATAGTGTTACTGAAATATCTCAATTAACGTTGCATCGCAGTTCCCTTTGAAATTATAGCTGGTTTACTGTTGCCGTCTAATTGAGGTTTTTGGCAGCTGTCGGACTCAAATACCGCTCTCCTGTTCTGTCGAGTGTGATTACAATCGCAGTTGCTCTGCGAAAGACTGTTGTGGTTCGATCCGGATACCAGTGGCTAAAATAACAAGAGAGTTCACTGCAATAAAAAGCATATTTCAGTTACAGATTCCTCTCTGACAGTTTACGCCTCAGAAAACACACACACGCTAACTTGCACTTGAGAAACATGCACACCCAAATAGTTTGTCGATATTCTTGCTGCCTATTCCCATTTTACGCGCTTTGTATAGCTGCTTGACACACGTAAAATAACCACACCCTTACATGCTGTACACACAGTTCAACACGCATAGTTCGACAGATACTTTCTGTCTTTCTCTTTCGTTCTTTGTAACACACACACACACACAGGCTGACGGTCCCCAGGGCTCTGCTCCTGTTCTAACTCTTTCCTCAGTATAATTCCTTTCTCAGACAGTGCTGAGGACCGCCTGTCAAAACACTCTTCTCAGACTGTAGCAAAGCTCACATCACAGAGTGCAGAAATAGAGCTGACAGGAAAAAAAGCAGAGCACTCAAGTGTTACATACTCACACACAGTCCTACATTCCCATTCTCTCTCCTTCTGTATCACTCTCTCTCTCTCTCTCTCTTCTTTGCTTACACAAACATACACTCAAGACCGATGTGACAATGGCCACAGCTTTCAGCCCAGACTAATGAATTGTGGCTGGCCTGAAAGTGTCAGCCACCGTTCCTCTGCCAGGCTGTCCTGTTAGAGAGTCATATGTACATGTGATACACTTCTTACTCTCCAATGCTGTGTCCTTGCAGGAAGCTAAAATATCTACTGACCAAAATGGCAGTGGTTTAGTGCTATTGATGTCTTTTTAAAGATGAAGTGTGTCATTTCTGCACCACTAACGTCACCGTCAAAGCCATTTTCAACACGCACCCCAAAAAACAGATAGTTCTGCCTCTAAACTCATACCATTGTTTTTGCCAGTGTTGCTGTGTCAGGATGCTCAAACAGTTTTTGGGGGGAAACTTCAGGTTTAAGTACAGATGGGGAAATTTTTTTCTACCTTTTTCCTTTTTAATTTCTTTGTGCCTCTGTCTTACCTTCCTCAGGACCAGACCGAGCTTAACTCTTCCGTAGTGAGAAGTCAAACCAACACAGCAGTCATTCGTGGCCTCAAACCTGGTGGCATCTATGTGTTCCAGGTCCGAGCCCGTACGGTGGCCGGGTTTGGACGCTACAGCGGAAAGATGTACTTCCAGACCATGACTGAAGGTGAGTATCTAGTCACAATGATGATAAAACAATGGTTTATTTCACCCAAAGACCTCCATAACCTCTTCAAATTTGTTCCTCGTGGGATTAAATTACACGGGTACGATTCTCACTTCTTATCTTAAAAGCAAATCTGTGCGTTACTGACTTCAAGATTCTTGAAGCAAATAGTTTATCTACTAATCTAATCATCTAATGACGGCAAATGTGACGGCAAACAACTTCTGCGAGCATATTTATTGTTTTTATCAGTGTGCTCTTACCATAGACTTTTGCAGCGATCATGGTAGTAAGATATTAGATAGTAGAGGACAAGTGTCTCCTGCACCACTATATCTACAATGCCATGGCAAGGGAAATTACAGTATAGTTTACTCGAGTTTGCAGTGTGCTTTAAATATGATAAGATGATAAGAAAACAGACATGTCTTACTACTACATTGCTATTGCAGGCTGCATGCAAAAACAAATATACAGTGTGACCACTGTAGACCAATTCACAAATGGTTGGACTCTTTTGAGTCTTTTTTTGTTTACTTATTTATTTTTTGTTTACTTATTTTCTTTACTTAGTATCAACTTACTATCTTACAATTCATGTACATAGTTTCTTACATGTACAGTATGTAAGTTTTAATTGTTCAGCATTCACAAAAGAGAATATATTTTTTTTCTTTTCACATACAATAATTGTATTTCTGCAGCCTTTGAGAAACAAACCTAAACAATTTATCAATTAAAAAAAAAATAAAAGGTAGAAAGTGTTGTTGTGCTCAGTCAAACTTATGTTGCTTCAGATGCGTGGAGCCAAAAACTTATCAAAACTACAACAATTGCTGTCTGCACACTGAATAGAGATTCAGGAGATTCATTAAGAATGAATTGAGCCCGATAAAAGCGCCAGGCACTAACTATGCTCATTTAGCGCCCCATTCGCTAAAGGAATTATGCAGATCAGGCAACGGTGCAGACACACCCACAAAATCGCTGCTGATGCAATTTGCACGTGCAATTCTGATCTTGCGGTCTGATTCCGAGTGCAGCATAGACGAGACCGCCGTATTTGACCCACTCTGCCGGGACTGAACAGCATCACTTTGATCCAGACACCTGGATCATCTCTTAAACATGCAGAACGTGCGCTTGACAACACCGCGCATCTGGATATATGCCAGGTTATAACGCTCTTCAACATCATTGGATGACTATTTGATCCCTTTTAAATAAAATTTATTTTACCTCCTTCTTTCATTTGGCAGTAGTAGTGCGATGTAAATTGCGCAGAACAAATTGCACAGAGTTTTGTGAATGAAGCACAATCTTTAATGAGCCTAATTGACATAGGCGTGTTTGCGTGGAAAGGAATGTTGATGACTTCATTTAAATATAGAAGACACAGCGCAATTTCTGTGCTGATTGCGCACGCTAAACGTGATTGCGGGTGGTTAGTGAATAAGATGCCACGTGCAAAAGTGGTGCAACTGTTTAGTGAATCTGCCTCTCAGACTAGAAAAAAGGTCTAGCAAAAATACATTATCTTTTATTTTTTATTTGCTTGCCAAAAAAGTGCAGGTGAATTAAAAGCCAGACCAACAAGAGCATACGTTGCCGCACATCACGTACTTCAGTACTAGGAATAAAACAACTATACCCCCATTTTATAGGTACTTTTTGCTAGACGTTTTGTCTAGTCTGAATTTCTGTCAGTGTGCGTACAGCATTTTTTCTTGTTTTTTATATTAATAATAATAATAAAATAAAAGCAAAATAGAGACAACAAAACAAAGCTTGAGATCTAGTTAAATGCCTACAAAAATAAACCAGAGTTATTGATTTGAATCAGTATAACAGTTACTTGCTGAATCCGTTAGAGCAGTGACTGAATTAAAGTTTGACTCATTTACTGACTAGATAATTATAACAAGAGTTTCATTGTAATAAATTGAATTTTTAAGGAAATAAATGTAATTATTGTACTTTATATTTTTGAATTTCTTTCAAAAGTGGGAGACAGGAAATGACAAGGGAGCTGGGACTCGACTTGTGACGCTACGGAACCCAATGTCGGAGCACCGCCCACAAGGCTACGACCCCAACAAATTGAATTTTTATATTTAATTTCACACTAAAATATAATTATTTTTTTTTATGGTTTTGGTTAGTATGTAGCTAGGATACATTTTTGTGGAGAAGCTTTCCCGCTGCAAAAACAGAATTCTGTAGGAAACACTGCAAACACTCGCCTTACCTCATCCAGAGGCAGCTGCCTTACTCATGCCTGCTCATTTAGTAAGAAGCTTATTACAATCACATACTAGAGTCAGAATGAGTCTAATCTATCCTCCTGAGCACTCTTTTGGCATGATGAGAGACATCAACTCAGCCAGGTGATCCAAACATGGATGCGCCATGCCAGAAATCTGTGTTCACTTTGAATAATTTAACCAAGAGGTTTAAAACTGATTAAACAGGAAGTAACAGTGCAGCTGAATTCACTTGTTACTCAGTGTTCTGATTTTTTTGTTTACTTTTTACATCAGTTTGTGGATGTTCAGAGCAATGCAATTTAAATGTAAAGACCCCTTGAAATCAAACTTGAAGTTTTGTCTGTTAGCTTTCGGGCCATCTATATACTAGTGGACTCCCAAAAGTTGACAAAATTAACTTTGAAAAGACATACGCATTTAAAATGTACAGTTTTTCCTCTTCCGGGAAAACAGATAAAACATATTCATGACTCATACTGCACTCACATATTTTTTCCAATCAAATGCTGTCTAGAACGAGGATGTACCTCCCCCTAATACCACCTACTTCTGACTAGCCATAGCAAGTAGCAAATCATGTGCATGTCTGTGATGTAAACTAAAGGCTATTGGTTATTTAAAAAAGGGAAAAGCCAAAGAAAAATCAAGTCCCGAGCTCATTAAGTCAGTTCATGGGGATTTTCGGTAAAATTTCGGTAATAAATTTGGTAGCAAATGCTAGCTGTTGCATGCAGCCTCCTCTAGCCTCCATAGAATCTTTTATTAGAAAAGACAAGAGAAGGGAAAGAAATTTAGATAAAAAAGAAAGAAAGAAATAGAGGTGAAGAAAAAGATGCCCAATTCTTCCCTACATCCCAAACCGTCTGTCTTGCACCAAAAAAAGTTCACCCAACATATTTCCTCCATCGCCTTCCCATATGCTGCTGGAGCCGAGAAGTCCAATTGTGAGGCCCCATCTGCCCTGAAGGCATCTCGCACAGGTTTCCTGTCCCCGATTCCCCACTGCGAAGCACCAAAGGGGAAGTGGGGGTCTCTCACCTGTGTAAATGTGCACTACAGGACTCCACACTCTTCTGCCTCAGTGGAGTCTGAACTTGCTTCAGGCGACATCAGATTTAGTAAAGGTCTGCTGGGGTTTGTCAGGAAGTGCTAACTCTTGGATATGTGTGTGTGTAACTACAGAGGAGTACAACACTAGCATTCAGGAGAAACTGCCGCTCATCATTGGCTCGGCGGCCGCTGGTCTGGTCTTCCTCATTGCTGTGGTTGTCATCATCATCGTCTGCAACCGGTGAGTTTTGTCCAAATACAGGTTCCTCACGCTGTGACTAAAGGCCGAAATATACTCAACGCAATTACGTGAACGTTGGCATTTCTAGCTATGCAAGACTGGTTTTGTGCATAGTCACGTTCAGACCACAGTTCATAACGCTAGTATGTGTTTCATTCTCAACGTTGCCACTAAGGGTGCTATAGCAGACATTAGTGTGAACTGTCCGCTTCTACGCCAAGTTTTCTCTTTCAAGTCAGCTACTGTCATGGCAGTGCAACAGTTACGGTAAAATTAATATATTTATTGCAACTTACCTGAAAAATAGCATCCAGTTTAATGGCTCAGACTTCACAACCTCTATCGCCCCCTTGAGTACTGAGGTTTGTTACCGCCACAGTAACTCAAGAACACACCTTATGCATGTTCAACCGGACCATGTGTTGGCAATGCGTTGGCAAAGGTGCTTGCATCTGTATACATGTATTTGAGTAAAGTGTTTCTTATACATGTAAACCATTAGAGTAGCTTCCCTCTAATAATACCAACAGTGTGACAAAATCTCACTCACAAGTTACTGCTTTTGTCCTTGTTTACTTCATTAGTCGACATTTACAGAGCAGCAGAGCTTGTTAATACCAGCTTACTGACAAGAAGAGAGGTTGTGTTAACAAGATGAAAGTGGCAATAGTAAGTGTTGTTTTCATGGCTTTAGCAACTTTTTAAAAGCACCTGTGGAGCTGTTTGCCTTTGTTCCAACAGACGTGGGTTCGAGAGACCGGAATCAGAATACACAGACAAGCTTCAGCACTACACCAGCGGCCACCGTGAGTACTTAGGACTTAGCACTGCTGTAAACACAACAAGCATACGTTTAACACTTACAGAAACAGTAAGTTAGCAACTGTGAATCAAGCATGCAAATACACTGAAGGACCTCAGCAAAATAAACCAATACTTCAATGCCTTCTTTCTCCATATGTATTCTGTTGAGGCTAGGGTATACTTTGGTTTTCGTGTGCTGTTCTGTCTTGTGCACGGTCAAGCGCTCAACCTTTCAAAGTATAATCTTTTGACGATGAGCCCATGCACACCCGTTCGACGCATGCACACTACTTTGTTAAACAAAGATGCGCAGTGTCCGCGTATCTAGAGAAACTAGGCTGAAGTCTGCACATACTGTGCTGATGACGACATTTGCGTCACGCGCACTGTGTGCTAAATGTAGTATTCTTTGGCCTTCACATACACACTAGTTTGACCAAGTCTGATCCATTATTATCTGACCAACATGTAAAGCAACAAAGCATAGTTTGAATTTTTACATGCTGTTCTGGAGTGAGTAAATATGAAATAGCATAATGCTCCACTCAAGTGCACCTGAGAAGCCTCACATATGAGTTGGGCGTTTGTTATTGCTACGACAATGTTACGACATGCATTGAATTCCGAAACAAAATATGGAAGAAGCCAAACTAAAGCAAACACAGAATGAGCGACGGAAAATACTAATTTTCTGATGTAGCAGTGGATAAGCACAAGTGAATAAACCTGCAACACTTTTACATGACCTTTATGGTTGAGTGCATTTTTATCTTTTAACAAAATTATTAGCTAATTTGCATAACAACTGCGAATTAGCTTTGCATTAGTTGACATTTGTCTCTGTTATTAAATCATTTTGCAAAATAATGCTTTCCAATCTTTTTTCATGACGACATGCCCCTTCCTACATCACAACTCGGCTACTCGGGTTTCAATTAGAATTTCCCAATTGTAACAATGACTTTGCTTAGTCATTTATGTACTTGGAACTCATAATTACGATATTTGATATCTACAAAATTATTAATTAATTTGCATAAAACAAATCGCAAAGGGTGAGTCTTTAGCTTTACATGTGAGTTGTCAAAAAACAAATATTATTGGACTGAAATTAAAATAACTGCAAAATCATTGCTTTTCATCATATTTCATGATGACGTATTATTATAGATTTTTGCCGATAACCGATAGTTCCAAAAGGCAACTATTGGCACCAATTAATTGGTAAAACCAATTTATCAGTCCACCTCTAGTACATAATTATTAATACAATGCAAGTACTGGTATGTGATTGTAGCCTATAGCTTGTCTAAATAAAAGTCATAGCAATTACTTTCTTTGGAGGTGGGGTATGAATGTACAGTTGGTAGTATGACCTGTAACTATCGTTTTTTTCACATTGAATGTATGGCTCCAGATAGCAGCACCTGTATTTTAAAGAAAATAATTAAAATGAAGATGGGCACACCACCTCCAAGACTTCATAGCTTCATACTCTTCATACCTGCAGTTGTTTCGCCTTTTTCTGGCTATATGCCGTTTGTGTATTTTCTCATCAAAGCAATAAACAAAGTAAATCCAAAAAAGCTCTGAACCAGGTATTTCAAAGTTAGTAAGATCCATCAAAAAAAAAAAATCATAAAAAGAGCAATACTTCAGTAAATACCTGTACCGTTTTTTTTGCCTCGTTGTGCTGTTCCATTTATAGAAATAAATCTCTAAGATTCTCCAGAGGCAATAATTTAAAGCTAAGCTCTATCTCTTTTACTCTCTCTCTCTCTCTCTCTCTCTCTCTCTCTCTCTCTCTCTCTCTCTCTCTCTCTCTTTCTCTGAGGGCTTATATTTTATCTCTTTCTTGCTCACTCTGCTGAATGAAATGGTCTGGTGGCATTTTCCCTCAAGTTTAATAATTATTTTTTGCCCTTCCTTATCGTTTTAAAAAGCTTTTTGACTCTGTGTAATCAATGATAAAGGACAGCTGCAAATGCTGTTTTTATTGAAATAATTCTGGAATAGTGTAGGCCAGTAAAACCTGGAAAATCAAGGTCAGAATTCATCCATTAGTGCCTAATAGCAGAAAGTGTCCTCACTCATTTCTTACTGTCTTGTACTTGTCTCTCTCTCTCTCTCTCTCTCTTTTTTAACGGATTGTGGCGCAGCAATCCGTTTCAATGTGTGGCAGTTCGAATGAGATATCAGAGATTCAGCTGAGGGGAAGATTTTCAGTAAATTACGACTTAAATTTCTGTCTTATACAAAGCTATCGTTTGGCTTAAAAAGACTTAGAAAATTGTGTAATATGGACTTCTTTTATCATGATTATTATTCAGTTTATGGAACTTGACAGCGTTAACATTCAGTCGAACATCACATTTTGTGTTCCATGGAAGCAAGAAAGTCATATGGGTTTGGAACAACATTTTCGGGTGAACCGTTCCTTTAAAACAGAGCTCTGCTCGGAAGAACATTCTCCAATTTAGCACATACACCGCAACCTCATGAATTCGTTATATTTTCGATGTTCACGAATCCTTTGATGTTTCACGTCATTCACTTATCTCCCTCTATTTATGTTCTTCATGTCTGTTGCGAGAACACATCCATCAATTGAAAAACTGTCTACATGGTCAGATCACAAATAAAAAATAAATAAAAAAACATCCAGCTGCTTGAAAACACAATGTCTATTCGAATGCTTCGAATAGATTTGGAGCCGAGAGATTGAATAATCAGATTTGAGGCAGGAAGAACTTAAGTCCCAACACACTTGAAGTCCACCTTAAGCTAATTTACCTGCAATCAAAAGCCTTTTGATTGGCAGCAATGGAAAGGGCAGATATCCATCATGGACTATGATGTTGTTGAAATTAGCATCTTTTTTTTTTTTTTCACCAGTAGACTATAAACTTTCACGCACATGTCATATTTTTTATTTACTCAAATTCTACATGTCAAGTAATTGAATACTCATTTTAGGTACTCGACTACAAAATTAAATGGTTTTCTTTTATCATGGTAAGGTTGTAAACGGCTCAAAAAATGACAGAATCACATAGATTTTTGCATATTACCCCGATTTTGCACTGCATGTTTCGCCATTCTGGTGGCTTATCCAGTGAGTGCATGTGCTCTTAGTGCCTTCAGACCTCTAAATATTATAGCTACCATTTTTATTTTCTCAAGTGTCACCAGGAATGAAGATCTACATTGATCCGTTTACCTATGAAGACCCCAATGAGGCTGTGAGAGAGTTTGCTAAGGAGATTGACATCTCGTGTGTGAAGATCGAGCAAGTCATTGGAGCAGGTAATTTGCTATCAAACCTCCAGATGTCCAACGGTGTCCTACTGTCATATACTTCTTGTTACAAAATGTGCCTTGCCCACTCTAGACCTAAAGAACGATCTGCTTTTCTCGATCTCTTAGGGGAGTTTGGAGAGGTGTGCAGTGGTAATCTGAAACTCCCAGGAAAGAGGGAGATGTTTGTGGCCATCAAAACGCTGAAGTCAGGTTACACAGAGAAGCAACGGCGGGACTTCCTGAGCGAAGCGAGCATCATGGGGCAGTTTGATCATCCCAATGTCATCCATCTGGAGGGAGTGGTGACCAAGAGCAGCCCTGTTATGATCATCACTGAGTTTATGGAGAACGGCTCCTTGGACTCTTTCCTAAGGGTGAGTACATATAGATAACAACATATATTTAGATATAGATACACTGATTTGTAGATAATTCATACCTGTAATGCTGCTTTCATTTGCTACCGAAATTATCATACTTGAAGCCGTAATTTCGAGTACGTCGCTTTAAAGTGCTTTGTTGTCGAACAGAAGAGGAAACATGGAGGATGCCAGATTCACACTGCACATATTTTTTTTTCTCACCAAGTGTTTTTGTCTTCTTTTCCAGTAAAAATATCTAAACATTCTTAAAACAAGAGAACTTTACTTAAAAAGCAGAAGGACATAAGATGTTTTGTCTTGTTTTCATAGAAATCTAACAAAATTTAGTAACGTTTATGCTTATAAATAAATAATAAAAATTTGCCAATGGGGTAAGAAAGGAAAACTTAAAGGGAAAACAAGTTTATTTTTCTTAACCAATTGACTTTTTTCTTCTTGTTTTAAGCATAAACCTCACAAAATGTTGTTATATTTCTCTGAATACAAGACTTAGGGTCTACTTTCATGACTGTGCTAGGCGCAACGCTATGTGCAATGAATGTGCACTACTTCTTAACCAATTTTCGTGAGAACGCTAATTCTAAGCGCAATTTTCATGCCAGCACAAACCGCAAGTGGCCATGGGTGGGAGTGTTTGCACCATCTGTGAGTGTATGCGTGCAAACTGTGGGTGTATTGTGTGTTAATGGTTTGGTGGTGGCGTAGTGGGCTAAAGCACAGAACTGGTAAGCAGAAGGTTGCCAGTTCGATCCCCACTTGTGTCCTTAAGCAAGACACTTAACTACAGGTTGCTCCAGGGGGATTGTCCCTGTAATAAGTACACTGTAAGTCGCTTTGGATAAAAGCGTCTGTCAAATGCATAAATTTCAATATAAATGTTAATGAAGGGGCGCAAAGCGCAATTTGCTATTTTCCTGAGAAAAAGGTCATTGCGCTAAGACGTTTGAGAAGCACGTCTAATCTCAGTGCAAAGTCTAATGTCAGTCTGGGGATTCCACCAGAAGATAATATCATAGAGCTATCGATCACTTTTAATACTAGCCATTATTTGTGTGTTAGTAGAGCAATATGATTAATAATAATAATAATAATACACTTATTTTGTATAGTGCCTTTTCAAAGCTCAACAACACTGTACAGAAATTAAACATAAAACATTAAACAGAGAAACAGATAACAAATATAAATTACAAGACAATTAACAATGGGAGAGAAGCAAAGCATATTTCAAGCAGGTGAGACACGGATGAGCAGGATGAGAGCCAATAGTCCCAGATAGGCTGATTGAGAACATAATCGCAGCACAGGCGACAGTAAAGTCACAGAGCGGGGGATGCATTGCATAGAAAGCCCATTTACACTACCAAATTCTTATGAATGGCCTGTCTTCATTTATACTGATGTGGATTGACAGGAAATGGAATAGGATGAAGACAATGCAATAACCGAAGAAGAACCTCAGAATTACATTTTACTAGGCCCAGCCCATTAGCGCTTTGCACATGCAATTTCACCAACCCACTTGCTCCTAGACTTAGCGCATGCTTGTACGAAAATATCAAAACCTCATGCCTACTGACTTGCACATATAATGAATATAACGTATTGCATAGCGGTGCGCTTAAGGCATCTTAAAATAGGGCCCTTAATATCTTATTTCATTCGACTTCTCAGATATACAGTATTTCTTGTTTTAAGGATGTTAAGATATTTCTACTGGAAAATAAGACAAAAATACTCATTAAGAAAGTTATTTTGGCAGTGCATTCTTGCATATTTCTTGGGGAACTCTTATTTTGACACCGTAATACATTTTAGTAAACTTGCTGTCGAATTGTGAAATGTATGACATTTTGGTCAAATACATGCTATTTTCTATGTGTAAAAGAAAAGAAAAGAAAAGTACAATAAGCATCATGTGGCTACTGATATACTTATATGTACAGTATATGACTGAAACGGCAAGTGATAACAAGGTAGCTGCATTTAGACGAAACCGTATTCTCCTCCACCACAGAAACTCGAGTATCAAAGTTATCTCTGAGTCTCCCAGACGTAATTACGACTTGAGGGGGCATTGATGTGCAACTTTTAGGTTAGAAACTCGTATTTTCAATAATTCCTGATAACACTTGAAGGCAGCATGAGTCCACGCTTGATAAATGGAGAGATCATGAGGATAAAATGTGCTGGGGTGCCTCAAATAAAACTTACTGTGCTCCCTCCACTGGCTGATTTTATGGCACTAACATTGGGGATAGTCAAGTTGGAAATTGTCTTTGTAATATTTCAGTGGAATTGATCATTGTTTTGTTCTATCCCCTTTGGTTGATTTATTTTTATCATTTAGTTTTGTTTGTTTGTCTTTCTTTTTAGCGGGGGTGAGGGTGTAAATTGTACTTTCATGTTATGTTATCTGTCATTTTTGTCAGTGCTGCCTTCTTGGCCAGGTCACTCTTGTAAAAGAGATTTTATCTCAGTGAGTTTTTATCCTGGTTAAATAAAGTTTACTAACTAAATAGATTTATGAATTTATTGTCCTTTTTGAACTGATTATTTTTCATTATTTCGCCAAACTGATTCGCAAAGCGTTTGTCAATCAATCTGCTGTAAATGAGATTTTTGTTTTGGTGTAAAACTGTGAGGTTGATGTCCATAACAAACAACATTTGACGCAGTCTATGTAACCTAATAAAAAACAGGCATGAACAGATTTTTTTTTTTTTTAAACTTAAGCTAGATTTTTTCATTTTTTAAAGAAAATATGAGTGGTGCTTGCCTGTGCAAAACTCTCTCCCACAGTGCTATGGTGTCTTGAGTGGTTGCCAGGGTGTTGCTATGCAGTTGCAGTTAGGTGTTCTTAGTGCATGTGTATGTGATTGCTCAAAAGTGAAACATAAAATGCAATGCTTTACGAAAACAGTTTTGAAACCATTTCATTCAAATGAATCTCTCAAATTCCCATTGCATTGGAGCATAAAATCTTTCATCAGCAGGTGTGTATACACATCAACATTTCAAATGCTGTCCTTCAGGTATCTCACTGCAGGGTGTCTCTCTATAATACCGAGCCGCCCCCTTGCTGCAAGCATCTACTCTCAGTATTGATTCCAGCTGTAATACTGTTATAACAAGCTCAACACTCTTCTATTCATCTCTACGGGTTGCCACTCTTACATTTGCTTAAAGACGGTCTCTTTAAAGAGAATCGCTTTACCGCTCTTCAGTCGTTGCTCTGTGGTTAGTCATGCACTCATTTCACATTGGTCACGCTCTCTCGGCAACACTCTCTGCATTACAAGCATCAGAGTTACGCTTTGTCTTATAAAAACATGGAACATATGTGCTTCTGACATGTATAACGGAACGGAGTGATCAGAACATTGTGCATACTGTTTAATCCTGTGCATAATCCATGTTTATGACAATGGCGGAGATCTGGATTCCCAGTATGAGGAAACTGCTCTGTATCTGCATCCATCCCCACAGATGCATTCAGATGATTAACTGAGCAAGAGAATCGCCCAAATCCCTGCTTACTGAACAGGCATGCGGGATGAGAAGGAAGGACTGCTGTCAGCCGGCGAGTGGCACATTTCAGTTTGATTTCAGCTCAGAGCTGATGTTGGTAAAAGCCTTCATCATTGTTAATTAGCCTCGCTGTTCCATGTTGCCACTGATTTATGTAAATATCTCATCTTTGGGGAAAGGGATGATTTATTTTGCTCATTAGCATGGCTCTTCCTGTGATCTATCTGGAGGGAAAACTTATTTTATCCTTCACACATAGCTTTTTAGGGTGTCAAGCTCAGGAAGTAATTATCGGAAACAAGAAACCTCCGTGATTATGGAGTTTGAACGAAGAGAAGTAAACAGGAACCAAACGTCCTGCCATTTGTTAGAGATTTGAACCAAATGTATTTCTTCTTACCACAATCAGATCCAGCTCTCGCTAACGTCTGTAATTGTGAGGTTCTGATGTTATTTTAGCTGTTTGGCGAGCCAGTTGTTTCACTCGTGTTTATACTTGCATCCTATGCACATCCCACAACATGACAGAATGCACATGACCTACCATGCCATTGTGTCTTTCGTAATAACAGTAGAAACAAGAGTCAAAAATCAGAATGAGGACCTGAAGATCTAATAGGTTTACTTTGGAATTGATTCATGATTCTGTGTTAGAACATGTGAAAAAAGACCATTTGCTTTCATACCGTCAGGATTTGGTGGCATAAGAGAGAGCTTTGAAATGTATCAGATCATTGTGCAGACACACAAGTGCATTTTTTCTGCAAGACTGTCATATGATTCTGACAGAGCGCATGAACTCTTTGGAAACAACACACCTCTGTTGTGGCACCTCACTATGACAGCAGCTGACAACATTCGTTGTTTGTGCTCAAGTGCAAGTCTGATGGAGTTCTTGTAAGACAGGACCAAAAGAGAGACTCGACACTAACCCATCTGGTATTTCTTTCTTGCACTGATCCAGCTTTCAATATTGTTTTGTGGTGGATTAAGCTGCAGTAAAGAGAGAGAGGGAAATGAGGAGAGCGAAACTCAAAAAGATTTGCAGTCGTAATAAAACTTTCAGACAGATTTGAGAAACGTCAAACTGAAAAGTCGAGCACCCCCAAACTGACAGCAAAGATAC
The DNA here is from genome assembly GCF_019703515.2 of Myxocyprinus asiaticus. NCBI lineage: Eukaryota > Metazoa > Chordata > Actinopteri > Cypriniformes > Catostomidae > Myxocyprinus > Myxocyprinus asiaticus. The sequence goes on along the minus strand of NC_059378.1, from coordinate 5,522,143 downwards.
GTCTTGGAAAAAAAGGCATGGATAAAATAATTCACAATCGGAAAATAAAGAAAGTTTGCTTCACAGAGGTTGCAGACCCGAATACCTCTGGGCGAAGAATCCCTCCAATTAAACTATAGGCAAACTTTGTGAGCAGATTAGAGGCTGTATTTATGAAGGATTTTAGCTTTATGAATAATGGATGGCACTTAATTGCTGTGGAGGGTGAGGAGAAGTTCGATGAAGTCGGCTTAACGTGGGGGAAGGATTTGTGTGCAACACACACTGCCTAATTATAGAGTGTGTTTTAACCAGGGAGTCGACCATCAGCATCGTTCCAGCGCACTGAAACGTTTGCTCCCTAGAAATTCCAAGGCTGCGTTGTAAAAACCAGTGAGCATCGACTTTTGACTAAGTTCCCTTACCAGAAATGTCGTCTTAAACATATATTCCGGATTCAGTACAAGGTAAGCTCAATCAACATTATTTGTGGCATAATGTTGATTAACACAAAAATATTTTTTTTTACAATTTCTTTAAAAAATAAATAAATAAAAACAAAAGCACAAATTGAGGTTACAGTGAGGCACTTACAATGGAAGTAAATGGGGCAAGTTTTTGGTGTGAAGCTAGTAATTTTATAAATCACTTACAATAATTATTTTGTAAAAACTTGTGTATAAGTTGTTTGAATCGTTGTTTTACGGCCATTTTAAGGTTTACATCGTTACATGATCATGATCAACGAAGTTTTAAAATTGGATATAACCTGATATATTATAACCTGTGTTGTATATAACAGAAAAGGTAAGTGATTTTATCACGCTATAATCATGTTAACATTCTTATAGTTTACGTCTTGTGGCAACAGTGAGTATTTTAACATTTACTGATTGGCCCCATTTCACTTCTATTGTAAGTGCCTCGCTGTAACCCAGATTTTTTATTTTTTTTTAAGAAAAGAAGGAACAATTTGCAATTCATTTTTGTCATAATCAATATTGTGCCACAAATGCTGCTGATTGAGCTTAACTTGTATTGAACCCTGAATATTCCTCTAAATCTTTCAAGTTATCAGAGGGGCGCAAGTGTACATATCTGTAGTCAGAAGCTCTGCCCGAATTCGCGTACTGTCTAAGTATGTACTGGATTTGGTAAAGAACGCACTTTGGCCAGTATTAAAGTACATATTTTAGGTATGCAGTTAAATAGTATGAGTAGTATGAATTGTCCCGTGACCTAAATATATGATGTGATAACGACAACAATGAAAATAATCTACTCTAGTTTTAACCACAGCTTAACCACAACAACTTTCTTGCTTTATATAGCACTTACAGTTGTAAACAGGACATATAATATACCAATTAATTACACAGAGAACTAGGGGGCAGGATGAGACACTGCCAAAGAGAATGAAGACATCTTGTTTGTCCACTATCCATTGCTGTTCGTCTGTCCCGACTTGATGTGTCTGTCCACACTCCGCCTGCTGGGTTCAACTCCTCTGATCAGAGGCTGAATTCTGCATGCCTCATGGCTGTCTGCGGAGGGTCTGCAGATGGAAGCAGCTGCACGCACAGCTGGGTCCAACACTGCTGGACCTCCTCATGAGCAAAGAGCTTTCTGACCACCATGGTCAACAGCTGCGAGATTTACTTCAACCCTGCATTGATCACTGAATGTCTGATCTTGCACTCTGTAGCGTAAACTCTACCAATCCACCAGAATGTCTACACAGCCAGCCCAATCTGGGCTTGTCACAGTGCGTTGTTTCCAGTCTCTAAATCAACAACTCTAAATCAAGCTACTCTTATCCGACTTGGCAAAGTAGACCTTAACCACAATTCCTGCAGCTTAACTGTTGCCTTATTGCTGTTGTTTAGGATTTAAGGCTGAAGCACAACTTCAGACGCACTTATGAAGCTGTATTTCTGTACTAGGGATGTGCAAAATTACTTATTTTCAAAATCGACTTATTGGTGGGTTGTCTGAATAATTAGATGGTGTTCAATTTAATTGCAAAAATCATATCTGTTTTCAAACGAGTTTCAAACACTCACCTGTCTTGTTGGGACAAATAGGTTGCACTGCTCCAACTCATGTCATTGTTTGAGTTAATATTGTAATTGAAAAGATTGCAAATCTGTTTTGAGCCACTGGTGGCACAACAATTACTCACTTCGCCTTTAAGGAAGCCCTATCGAATTAGGCTTGTTCCAAGGTCAAGGAGTGGTCTAGGAGTTATTACCTTTGTGCCCTTATCATAAACTAGGCATCTAACCTCAGGCTGATTGATGAGGACTGTCTCTATAATAAGAATAATGTCATGCACTTTGGATACAAGCATCGGCTGAATGTCAACTTGTTGTACTGACATATTACATATAAATATGAATGTGAACATGGTATTTAACATATATTGAATTACATAACAAATAGAACATGAAAACGATGTATTAGCAGTGTAATACCAGTTTAATTGTATTAAATACCATATTAAACACATATGGGTTACTTTTGACCAACATATGGAAACTAGGGGTAGTGTTGCAAACTAACTACTAAATGTTGAAATGTTCATATGGATAAAGACACCCTAATTGAGGCATTCCTGGAGTGTTAGATTAAAAGACCACTTCATGTAAAAAGTATAGTCTTAAAGAAGATGACCGGGTCATTTTTGACCCACGCATGCATTTTAAGTTAAAAACCTTTCCGAGAAGTTGTCTCGAAATGTATTCCCTTTGAAGCACTGGTGTTGTAAAACATAACAGCTAAGATAACTGAGAAAACAAATCTAGATAAACTCAGTATTTTTGGACTCATCCCTTTGTTGACACATCCCTTTTCTGTACTTATTTCCAGCAAAACGATGGGCAGTTCACTGTGATACAGCTGGTGGGAATGTTACGAGGGATTGCCTCTGGGATGAAATACCTTGCAGACATGAATTATGTTCATCGGGACCTGGCTGCCCGCAACATTTTAGTTAACAGTAACCTTGTCTGCAAGGTGTCTGATTTCGGACTCTCGCGCTTCTTGGAGGATGACACGTCTGACCCCACATACACCAGTGCCCTGGTGAGACATCTCTCTTTATGTTATGGCATTCATGCATACTTGCTGTACTCTGACCTCAGAAATTATTTGACCTGTTTTTGATTGTGGTTTATACAGGGGGGGAAGATACCTATTCGGTGGACCGCCCCAGAGGCCATCCAATACAGGAAGTTCACATCCGCCAGTGACGTATGGAGCTATGGCATTGTCATGTGGGAAGTGATGTCGTATGGAGAGCGGCCATATTGGGACATGACCAATCAAGATGTACGTTCTCCATCTCCTACATTTATTAAGCTGTTAACTGATTCAAGATGATGTGTGGTTAAATAACTTGAATACATAATTTTTATAAACAATACACAATTACACTAAACAAACAACTATATATTAGTATAATGCTTCGTTCACTGTTGGTATCACTCAGCTTGCCTGTGTTTGCACCATTCCAGCTGTCAGTCAATGTGCTGTTCGCTGACACGCAACGGTTGATCCTGTTTTGGGGGTTTTTTGCAACTATTTTCGTTAGCAGAGCAAAAGTAGACAAAATAAGTGGCCATATTGTGTCTGTAAGTTACTCAATATTAACCTCTTTTTTATAGAACTTTTGTATAAAAGAAATATCACATATGACTTAATTATACAATTCTTTTTATTTGCTTAAGATTTTTTGCAAAAGACTAGTAACCATTTTGCCCTCCAATCTTTTTAAAGGGAGGGCATTTTAACCATTTTAAATCTTGCATTCTCTCAAATCTCTGTATTGTTATTAAGAATAACCTCCACTGTCTTTATTTAACGAGTATCAATAGAAATGCACATTACACGCTCATGCTAGAGACTGTTGATCGGTTGCCGTATGTTAGAGTGTGATAGATGAGAGCTGTTTAGCAATGTTGAATCAGAGGCTATGGTAAACAGCAGCGAGAGCACATCATAAATCTGCCCATGTGCTGCTTTGCTGTGTGCAAGGCCAAACCTCAGACCCCAAACACTGCATGAGTGCAATCAGTCTTTGCAGAAACAGTCACACTAATCATCACATCCCACTGGCCTCAGAATGCAGTGGAAGACATAAAGAAGAAAGACTTAGCATTTTTGGGTTTAAATGAGAGGTTTGAACTGTATTTGTTTTTGTTTGAAGGACGTATTCTCTTGGTGGCAACGTCACATGACTTTGAGGATGATCTATCTATCTATCTATCTATGTCATTCTTTCCATCCATCCATCCATCTATCTGCTGATGTTTATCTATCTACCATCCATCCATCCATCTATCTGTTGTTCTATCCATCCATCCATCTCTCTTTCTATCTTTCTGTCTTTCTTTCTGTCCATCCATCTGTCATACTTTCTCTCTTTCCTTCTTTCTTTCTATCTTTCTTTCTTTCTTATAGTTTTGCGAAATTGTAAGTTGATCTTAATATACATTAAAATCTTGATGTAGATAAATATGGATACATTTTTTTTTACTACCTATATATGTATCTCTTGAAGTCTGCCACTAAAATTCATCTGTGTCTAACGCACGGTTTTTGATGAACAAAAAGACAATTTCACATGCAAGGCACAATGCCACGTTAAACTTTCTCTGCCCTTGATGAGAGCTCCCATTTCTAGCATCCTTCTGGGTGGCTGGGAAAATGAAAATTATGGGTCCAGATAAAAAATTGTTTCAAATTGAAAGTGCTAATGCTCTAAGAGGGAGCGCAGATCTCTGCAGTTATCTTATTAGCAGCTCCAGATAGCATTGCGGTCCTCCCAACGGGCTGGCCGTTTGAGGCGACTGAATGAGATTAATCAGGCCTTGAATAGAGTGCAGTAATGGCTGAAATAATGAGCTAGGGAACGCAGGGTCTCACTTGGGTCCTCTTCCTACTTTCCACTTTATGGACGCTTATCTTGCTCCCGCCACCAAGGCTTCTTTTATGGTTTATCCTGCGTGTCATTCACAGTATTCTGTGTTATTCAAATGTCACAAATACATTCACATTAGTTTTTCGTGAGTAACTAACTCAGAATAGCAATGCTACTAACTTAACTAGTTTTTCAGTGGTGTCCAGTAACGATACTTTTTCCAATGAGTAGCTGTGTAGCATGCTAAAACACATTACTGTATTTATTAATTATATTTACAAACTGAAGCAAACCGCAGCAACCTTTTAGATCTCCTTTTTTAGATTGTTAGCCTAGTGTAGACTATGTACCGGAGTGGCGTAGTCACCATTTGCTCATTTATGCTTCGCATAAATCCCCAGTATCTGTTTCACACATTTAGTGAGGCTACGCAGTTCATTTGCTGGAGTACAAGACATATCTAAACACAGAGTGACGTTCTTGATTTCCTGTTACAACTTGCAACACATTTTCCAAATGTAAAATTAAGTCAGTGTGTATATTATAGACCATGTGTTAATCATATTTAATTTGACAGATGTTGCATGATTATAGATGAGTAGGAGGGTTGGTAGCCAGAGGCAGCCAGAAAACTGCAGTAAATGCAAGGTGTTGCCAAACTACTTGGAATGCAAGTGTAACTTTAAAGCCAAAAGTATGCTTTGGTTTTCCGTTTGCCACTACATCTCGTGTCATGCCGTGAATTTCGTCATCAGCAGGGTCTGCACAAATTGCATGTGTGCAGCCCAGTTTGTGTAACCGCACGGACTTGTACATGTGTATGTGAGTTGTCTGTGCATGTGCCTGGAATCGACTGCACTTTAAAGTGCAACAGTGCCCGCCCACTTTTGCAGCCGTCTTGGTTCCAGAAGTATTTTTCCCATTTCTTCCATAGGTATTTAATAAAATCCTTCATAAAAGAGTTGTAAGCCCTGAACCAAACCAACCAGCTCTGGGGTTAATCACAGCTTAATCAAACTTTGATTTGAGGCCAAATATTATTTGAAAATTGGGAAAAAAAGGTAAAAGGTACAAAACTGTGGATAGGGATGGGAAGACTTGTTGAATTTCGATATATCGCAAACCAAAAAAATGGCGAACCATATCGAGGCAAAACTCAATATTTAGAAATTTGCAACATTGTTTTCTGTCTATGTGATCATAAATGAAATGACCAGTCAAACATTATAATCTCTCTATCATTTGATTTCACCTCTGCTGCGCTTTATTTTTCTACACTGTTTACAGGGTTCACACAAGGTCCTTGAACTGCTTTAGGTGCTTGAATTTAGCTTTAAGAAATGTAAGTACTGGAATACCTCGAAATCACCTTGTTTGTTTAAAGGTACTTGAGATTAAAACAAAACATTTCTTCTGTGTATATGTGTCCATCAAAGATGAGATCCCGCACTCCCCTTTCATTGAATATTTATTTTAATCAGGGGCGTAGCATTCATTTTAAAAGTGGGGGGGACACAGCTGTCAGAAGGCGGCTTGCACAGACCCAACACTTACAGTGCAGTATTAATATATTACAGTATATACTAATATATAAGTATTATATAAGTATTATATTAATATATACGTATTATTTACTTTTAATATTTGTAGTATTTTAAAGATTCAAGTATTGCAAAATAATTTCAAAATTTAGCTAAATTAGCTACAAAAATAAAGTGCATCTTGTGGAGCTCTTGCTTCTGTTTCACACATGACAATAAAAGACTGAGCACAAGCTGGTCCTGAAAATATTATTTAATCAATTACAATAATGACAATTGTGAATGTGCACAATTAAATTTTTTACTCTGTGCTTGTGCATTGTGGGATTTAAATGTATCCAAGTGGCTCGAGTGTTTTGGCTGCTGATTCAGTGACCATTTCTGGTGATGCCAGAAGGTGGTGACAGATGAGTGTCTTGTGTGAAATTAGTTGAAAACTGAATCAACGATGAAAAGAAAATTTTGATCCTTTAAAATTTGTATGTCTACAGACCTAAAAAAAAAGAGACTTTAGTAGAGGTTATAAGCATTATAAGAACAAAGCAAATCTATAATTTCCCTACTGCTTGTGAGCTGCTGAGCATGACTTTTATCAAAAGACAACAATAATAGTCTCATAATAATTATGAGTTTCAATAATGTCCGTATGTATAAAAAGCGTGTCTACATATCTATTCACTTCAGTAAAATGTCTAAGTGTTCTAAGAACACAGCAGATCTATCTTTTTTCCTGCAGTTTGTCGACTGCACACCAACATAGAGGTTAAAAACAGAAGCTGATATTAAAAACAGCTTTACATATTTAACACAGAAATCTGCTTAAATTGGCAAAAACAACCGATCAAACTATTACCTCACAAACATAATGTAAAAAGCATAACTTAATGAAGACTCATGTGCTGATATAAACTCCACTTACAATGTGTGCTTAAAAGAAGGATTGTCCTTTGTTTTTGTTTTTCTGCAGTGCATTTCACATAATGCTGCCAATCAAAAAGATATGCCGATAAATATCTCACGTTTGTGTGTTCCTGATCTCTAAATTATTCATTTAGATCAACATCAATGCCGATAAAAAACATGGATAAATGAGCATTGCTGAAAGCAACTTTGTAGAAATGAATGGAGCCGCATTGATTAGACTGTTTGACTGACGACCTATTACGTAGGGGTTGTTTCGGCTCATGAAACTCGTATGTGATTGGTTGGATGGTCGCTTAATCAGCCCAAAGTAACAAAATGCAAAGAATGCTGTATACAAATCCACCATTTTGACTTGGTTTAGCATGGAAAAGTGCGAGTGACAAAAATCACCTTTTTAAACAGTGCAGGGGACTGCTATGTCCTTGATTTTAATATCCTTTGTTCTTTACAGTCAAATAAAGAAATCCAGCACATTTTCTGTTAATAAACTGGAACACGTGTGACATGCACGTTAAACTCTTAAAGTGACAGTAACATTTTTAGCGCTTGAAATACAATTTGGTTATATGTAAAATAATTTTTTGTTTAAAATGAATGTAATTCGGTGTTTTTAGTTGTAAATTGTGCACATAATTTCAAACATTGATTGAATGTAGAATTTTTTTTGTGATTATAATAATGATGATATACAAATTATTAAAAAAGAATTATACACTTTCACATACTTTTTCAGGACAGTTTTTGTTCAGTTCTATTGTTTGTTCTGCACCTAATCAGCCTGAATGTAACCCACTATTTTTGAAGGTTTATTTGTTTGTGATCTTTTCTTATAGAGAAAGATACATGAGCAACTTTTATTATTTAAACTTAGAAATTTTTTTATTGTGAAATTAGAGAAATTAGGAAAATAATAATGTGCATTTTGCGCAAACATTTAAAAAAAAAAATAAACACAATTTTTTGTCATACTTTGTCATTTAAGTTTTATTAGGCCTTGTTGAATTGAGATTATATCAATTCGTGAACCTCATATCATATATCAAACTGAATCATGAGATAACCTTAACCTCCCATCCCTAACTGTGTACTAGAATCAATTTCAGTTCTATTGCGTCATTCGCAATGCATCATTGGATTGTAGTTCATTCCCTCATGAAAGATGTTAAAGGGTTAGTTCACCCCAAAATGAAAATTCTCTCATGATTTATGCCTTTAAGCTCTCCCAGATGTGTATGACTTTCCTTCTTCAGCAGAGCTGAAGTAAAGATTTTTATAAGCATATTTAAGCTCAGTTTGTGAATATAATGCAAGTAAATGGGTGCCATCAGGCTGCTGGATATTTGACAGTCCAAAAGTCATATTTAGACAGCATGAAGTAATCCACACGACTCCAGTCGATCATTTAATGTCCTCTGAAGCAAACCGATAGGTTGGTGTAAGACAAATCGATAATTAAAATATTTTTAACTTCAAATAGTTGCTTCTGCCCAGCACTGGATTGTTGTTTGAAATGACGTTCGTTCCTCTGGCATTCGTTCCTCTGTTGTATGCAAAGCGCGTCCTTCCAACTTCTCGCATGAATGCGCCATTGCGCTTATGTCACTGATAAGTATTTTTTACACAAACCTATCAGACTGCAGACCAGCAGACTAATGGCACCCATTTACTTGCATTGTATGCACAAACTGAGCTGAAATGTACTTATAGATATCTTCACTTCGATTCTGCTGAAGAAGGAAAGTCATACACATCTGGGATGGCTTAAAGGTAAGTAAATCATGAGAGGATTATCATTTTTGATTGAACTAACCCTTTAAACATCTTTCATGAGGGAATGAACTACAGTCCAATGATGCATTGCGAATGACGCAATAGAATTTAAAATTATATAAAAATATAAAAATATTGATTAAAAGTTGTTCATTATAACTATAGAATGTATTTAAAGCATATTGTAAAAGATTCAGATATATACAAATACAGTATATTTTTAAATTGTAGGAATACTGACATGGTTGCGTCATTTTGCAGTGCTTCATGAAAGTGGGCGGTCGCTGCTGGGCTCTTGTGCTGCGGTTTATTTGCCGTGATTCTCTGATTGGTGGATTTTCCCCCTCAGGATCATGGCTAGTGTAGTTATTCTCCAGGAATTCTGCTAATAAACAAGATTTTTATAAAAATGAATTTGAAAAAACATGGACTGATGGCTTCAACAGAACCATACAACATCGACTAACAACATCAGAGCTCAAGTTAGATGTATTTTAAGGCTTATAATTTATCAATAATCAATTCCCCTATGGAAAAAATTATTGGGATTTTTACTTTCGAAACCAGACTGATGTGCGCTATTGACTAACACTAAGAAGTCGCAGTGCGTATGTGTCAAACACATCCGTGCGAGCTCAAGGTAAATGTATTATACTTTGAAAGGCTGAAACACTTGGCTGTACAAGGCAAAACAATATATGATCAGAGAGGAAATATACATACTGCCAAATCATTTTTATCACCGTCTTTATATTAACACCGCTGAGTTCTATTAGTTGACTTCAGGAGGTATTTAGAAAACAGCTGTGTTGACCGTAAATCGCTTATTTATAGTCTGTGTGTGTATGCCATGTAAAAAGTTGCTTGTGTGTGTGTGTGTGTAAGTGTGAAGGTTGAATTTGATCATGTGTGTGTTTGTGGCCAATGACAAATGGCTTCCTTGGGCTCCCCTAAGACCCAGATAGTGATCACAGAGCATTTATGAAGACTGCAGATCAATCCTCTGTCTCCTACTGTGTTATAAGCCCTAAAGACACCGGCTCTTGTCTGACACCACCTGCTTCACGCCAAGCCTACAGTTCCTATCAAAACATTAGTACTTTATGGCAGTACATTAAATTAATTTAACTTAAATGAAAACTAATACATTATAGGTTTATGTTACAGGATTAGACATCTACTGACACTGATTAAACATTAACAATATCCAAAGTTATTACAAGTCAAGTCATTTTTATTTGTATAGCGCTTTTCACAACACACATCGTTTCAAAGCAGCTGTACAGGAAATCATGCATTAACAAAAAATGAAACTGTAATATCTATAAAGTCTTAGAGTCATCATTGTGTAGTTTGATTAAATATGATTGTAAATTTTGTATAAAAATAAATAATTAAATGATAATTGTATTTAGATCCCCTGAGAGCAAGCTGAAGGTGACTGTGGCAAGGAACACAAAACTCCATAAGATGTTGGTTAATGGAGAAAAATAACCTTGGGAGAAACCAGACTCACTGTGGGGGCCAGTTCCCCTCTGGATAACCAGCATGAATATAATGCCAGTGTTAGTTATTTATGTGCAGTGCACATTACACATTATCAAGCTCTAATTTAGCCCACATTATAACAGACTTTATAATCATTAACACACACCAGTTCTGTGAAATAATCACAGATGTCAAGAGCACAGCATAGCTTAAAAATGACATATACTGTTGGAAATGTGGATTGGCCTGTATATATGAAAAGTGCCACACAGAAATTTTTGAGTGATGATGCAAATGAATCATTGAATAAATGGACAGTTTGAACTGATTCATTTAAATGAATCAAACTAACTAACTCTGTCTCATAATCATGAGACAAGGATCGCAAAACTAGTCTAATGACACACTTAATGGCTTAAAAAAGGCGCATTAAAATCATTGTGATATTCATTATATCGCTTAATTTTACAGCCACAGCTGAATCATTGTGAATACAGTATATGTTGAATATTTGAAATATCGCCCAGCCCTGATATAATTTTCTGTCACTTTTTCACTGTACTAATAATGAAAATGAAAAAATAAATAAAAATCCCTAAAAAATGACAAATTAAATGTAAATTTGTAATATATTTAGACACAGACAGACACGTCTACTGCAAAAAAAAAAACAGCCAAAAACACAGCCAGCCATAGACCATCACAGATCTGTGTCTCCCTCTGCAGGTCATCAATGCCATCGAGCAAGACTACCGGCTGCCCCCTCCCATGGACTGCCCCAGCGCCCTCCACCAGCTCATGCTGGACTGCTGGCAGAAAGACCGTAACAACCGGCCCAAGTTCAGCCAGATTGTCAACAACCTGGACAAGATGATCCGTAACCCCAACAGCCTGAAGGCCATGACTCCTCTGTCCTCAGGGTGAGTTACAAAATATGCCGAGTAGAGGACTAGAGTTTGCTTGGATGGTGGCAACAAATATTTTGTAAAATTGAGTGGTTCCAAAACTTAGTGACCTGTCTACCTAGGCAGCATTTTAAGACATCATATGTGCACTCCCGAAACAGGAGCAGTTCCAAAAGGCAGACAGCAACACTATTCTGCCTTCCAAACCAGGGTTTCTCCCATGTTTCTATTTTTTATTTATTTTTTTTTTTGTAAGGAGAGATTGTGAGGAGGTTGCGTTAAAAATATTTCTGTCATTTTCTTAATTTTAAAAACATTTATAGATAATTCCAAATGTTGTCTGTCATTTGCTAGATAAAAAAACAAGAAAGAATACAAATTAAACCAAGTGTTGTGTGGTTAAATCCTTAAAACCATACTAATTTCTATAAGTCTATAAGTGTAAAAATGTAGAAAACAGAATTCTGCTTTCTAAAGACTTTCTAAAGAATTCTGCTTTAATTTGTCTAAACAAATATGCAATTGAAAACACTCCTTTATTTAAAAAGTTTAATATTAATATTAACAAATTTAAGTGAACATTGCTTTAAGCCTTTTAAAGTAATTATTTCAAGGGCCAGTAATAAAATAGAGAACAGAGTAAATAGTGATTTAGGTTAAACAAAAAAATTAAACTTAAAAAATCTTAATATCAAAATGTTCGAAAAGTAATCTTATGCTAAATAAAACTACTTAAATTATTGACAGTCTTTATTGTGTGATTATTAGATTCAGTGAATTTGAAAATCGTGAGATTAATCATGATTGTTTGGTAAAAATGTCAAATAAGGTTCCATTTGTTAATATTAGTTAACAACAACATTAGTAAACATGAACTAACAATGAACAATACTTGTTAAGCATTTATTCATCTTAGTTCATGTTTCAACATATACTAATACATTTATAAAATCAAAGGTTGTATTTGTTAACATTAGTTAATGCACTATTGACTAACATGAACTAACAATGAACAATTTTATTTTTATTAGCTAACATTAACAAAGATGAATAAATGCTTTAAACAATGTATTGTTAATTGTTAGTTCATGATACCTAATGCATTAACTATTGTTAACAAATTGAACCTTATTGTATAGTGTTACGTATTATTTTATTATATTGATAGCCATAGTTTTTAGATAGGTTTGCAATATATGTATATTTTTTAAACCCTTTGCTCACTCACTTAGTAAAGCTGCTTTTGAACAGTATTTATTGTGAAAGTGCTATATAAATACATTTGAATTTAATTGAATATTTTTCTTTTCAGGTTTACGTACAACATTTTTTAGTGAAAATACAAAATACTGTAAATACAAAATAAATATATTTGGAGATAATATTTTACAGATAATACTTTAATCACACATTATATTTTGGGTTTAGTACAATGACAAAATAAAAGTCAATGATTTAATTTTTATTAATTAACATGTTATCTTGAAAATATCACCCAGTAAAGTTGGGTCCTTATACATGAAAATATAAAGCTGCTTTTATATAATTGGAAGGGGGTCCCTTGCAAGGATGTTATAATATTTGGGGGTCCTTGGCATTGAAAAGTTTGAAAACCCCTGCTGTAAATATCAGGGGCATGCGTCCCCCCCCACCTCAGGTTATAATAGTTGCAATGCCCCTGACTTTATTACTTTTATGAAAAGTCATTTTTAATGATTTAAAATTACAATTTTGGCTAAATCATATCTAGATATAAAATGTACACAAATGGCCCACGACCCTACATAGGATATCAAATTATCAAATGAAATGAAAACAAAAATTATGGAAGGAAAAATATACTACGATAGAAATTTGACAAATTTGTACATCAATGATTATTTGTAGCACAAGCTCTGATTGGCATAGAAATACTAACAGTGAATTAAAGATATATCATTTATTATATAATTTAAAATACGAGGGGGTACTTCAAACAAAAAATTAATAAATAAAAATAGGGGTTCAGCTTACAAAAATGTTTGAGAGCCTCTGATCTTTGATACTTTGTTTTGGTCAAAATTTAAAGCAGCATTCCATTTATACTCCACGGATGCACCAGGTTTCCACATATTTTTTGCAAGTGGCAAGCAAAAACTATACTACTAATAGACCCAATATTTATGTGTGCTTTGTGTTTTATATGCTTATAAGTGTATTGCATCATAATATCAGACTCTATTGGAATCAGATTGAGATTCCATTTCTTTTAGGATGCTGCTTTTGAAGACAGTAGCCTATGTAGGCCGTAGACAGCAAATCAGCTCACTTGGTTTTGGAACAGAGCTTAAGTTTAACCCTTTATTTTTAGTCATTCAGTGGATGTGCAAAAGTAGTAACAATAAATCACATTTATATAGAAAGTCATGGAGATGTTTAAACAAACTTCTTCAGTATTTAGTTTATAGAGACACATTGCATTTTTGGAAAGGAGTATAGACACAGAAGTGCAACTTTACACTAAGGTATGCCGTGGCAACATCAAGGGATTGTAATGACGTTTTTAGTCTAACCACTGCACATACATAATACTGTATTGTATATCCATCCTTGTTACATGATATACGTGTGGTTACAAAACAACATTACTTACTTTGAAGTTTCTTTTTGACACTTTTTCAGCTATTTAGTGCTTAGATTTGTCTGCCACACTCAGTGTTGCACAAATGTGTGTGTGTGTTTGGTGTTCCTTATATTAGGGGAAATTTTTTATGTCTGATGTTTTGCAAGACTTTGTCTAAGACAGACTCGCACATGTCCTGCAAGGCACATTTAAAAAAACAAAACAAATGTAATATGACCTAAATAGACCTGTCTTTTTCAAAACGATTCTCATAATTATTTTTAATTTGGGGTCAAATGCTTTGGTCTTACTTCTGATTCCTGTGGTGTAATTTATTGATGCCAAAGACTTTGCGTGTTATTTCTTTTGGCATCAAATTGCTGCGTAAATAACAAACTTGGTTTGATGAATTAAATAATTTTTGAAAGCTTGAGGAAATTGTGTATTTCAAACAATTGTTAAAAAAAAACAAAAACAGATGCTATTCTGTTTCTTGTGGGAAAATGTCAAAAGGCCCAGTTTCTTCTGTCACAAATCTGATGGTGAGAGGCTTTGGTTTTGCTCGCCATCCACAAGCTCTTTTCGCCCGGAGGCTTATACGCCACAGAAATGTTTCTAGAATGTACAGTCATCCGGGGATGTTAATTGCATTTTTTGAAGAATTAAATGCAAGGGCAGAGGATATTTTGCACTTACATTCTCCCCTAATATAATTTTTTTTTTCCACTCCAGAGATTGAATCTTTATGACCCAAAAAATAAAATAGCCTATAATTCCCATGTCACAATTGCCAAAAATATGCACATGATTTCAGGTTTTTTTGCATTGATGATCATTTACCAAACAGAAGTGAACCACATGTAATTTAGGAATGTACCATTTATAGGGGGATGTATTTGTGGGGACTATATGGTATATGTGACTTGATGTTTAAAGGCTATTTTTACTGTGTAAATTCGCAACAGTGTGACTCATCTCTCTCTCTTTCTCACTACCCTTTTAGAGTGCATTTGCCCTTGCTTGACCGCAGTGTGCCCGACTTCTCTAGCTTTAGTTCTGTGGATGACTGGTTGGACGCTATTAAGATGGGCCAGTACAAAGACAACTTTGCCAATGGCAACTTCACCAGCTTCGATCTCGTTTCCCAGATGACCATGGAGTAAGTCCAGTACCTGAGAGAGAGAGAGAGAGGGAAGGTGGAAAAGAGAAAGGAATAAGGGGCAGTTCACACAGAATATGTTAGATGCCGCGCAACGAATGGAAAATGCAGGTGTCTCGAGATGCGTTTTCTTTTAACTTGACACAATGGGCCCTATTTTAAGAACGTTAGCGCTAAGCACAGCGCTATGCCATAATTCATACGTACAAAGTCAATTGGGATGGCCATGAAGTTTTAGAATTTCCTTGCAAGCATGCGCTAAGTCTTGGCGGAAGTGGGTTTGGCGAAATCACGTGGGCAAGGCACTAATTGGGTCAAGTGCAATTTCATTCTTCTTCGGCACCATCTGCGTCCTACTATAGTCAATTCCCTGTCAAGCACCAGCGATATAAACAAAGACAGCACATTCATAAAAAGTTGGTAGTGTAAATGGACTGTATGCAATGAATTAGAAGAATAGAAATATGGACATACATTATTTTGTGCATTAACTGTGTCCTTGTTAAATGGGACACACTCCTTTTATATGCATGGAAAATGAGCTTCAGGATATGGATGTAGGCTCCATTAAATTATAGAAAATGTAAGTATTATTAATCATTTTCATCTACTGACACACAAATCATTGCTAGAATTAACCGTGATTGTATCGGCACGCACTTCACTTCTACCGGTAAATTTTGATTAAAAAATAAATACAATTCATTTATTGAAACAAGAAAAAAATTTAAACAAAAATATTTTTTATATTCAAATTACACTTCAAACGAAACGAAAATATAATGAAATTAATGAAGTGGTCAAAAAAATCATACAAAATCCAAACATTTTACTCTCTCCAACTTCTTCCACAGGCCCCTTTTTTAATGACTTGAAAATCACTTTACGACAACAGGTGGAAAAATACCAATAAAAATTAGATCATAAATACAATTTTAAATATAAATAGAATAATTGAAAAATAAACCATGACCTATAGATAGTTTAACACAAATGTCATAATTTAGTTGTTTTTTTGTTTTGTTTTTTATAAAAAGGCTATTGTCAGGGACATTATTTGATGTTCCACATTTTTTTTCAGAGTTTGGACTTGAACTTCATTACCACTTACTGGTGGAATCTCCAAACTGCAAATGCAGGATCTGAGTTTATACTTTGCACTGAAAACAGACATGCTTTTTAAATGTCTTAGCACAATTACCTATTTCTCAGGAAATTAGCAAAAAACGTAATTACCATACAATACACCCACAGTTAGTGCAAACACTCCCACCTACGGCCACTTGCGCTTTGCTCTGGCACAAAAATTGCACTAAGAATCAGCACTCTTACGAAAATTGGATAAGACATAGTGGACGGTCGTAGCGTTTAGTACAAGTGCATTTAAATTACAAAACTGGAAAACAATTGAAAAATAATGTTGGTATCTATCCTTTTCTGTATTGCTGGCCATGTCAATCATAGTGTAAATGGGAGCCACACCAATGCAAGCTCAAATTCCTCTCCTCACCATGTTACCTAGCTAAACCAGACATGCATCTTGGTGAAAACAAAGAAGGTGTTGTTGATTCAGAGACGCTTGGGTTGCGCAACAAACAGAGGATGATAGGATAGACAAATTTATCTGTTCTTCAATCTTAAACTGACATGCTGAATTTAATTTGGCATCATGTGATAAAGCCAGTGAATAAAGATGTATTACTTTAGCATTATGGTATCTACTTCTGCATGCTCATGTTTCGTCTTGTCTCTCTCTTTGTGTGTAGAGATATTCTCAGGGTCGGAGTGACACTAGCAGGCCATCAGAAGAAGATCCTCAACAGTGTTCAAATGATGAGGGCCCAGATGAACCAGATCCAATCAGTAGAAGTTTGACACCAGTGCCCCCATTAGACTGGGAAGAGGACAAGAGGAGGACCATCGTAAAGGGGTGGGGAGGCCACCACAGACCCCTGAGCCTGATTTTCCTTCTGGACCACCTGGGATATCCACCTGCCCTTTCTTCCAAATACACTCTCGTTCTCCATCGGTGTCAGCCGAATCCTCCATGAACCCCTCAGCCGCCCTAATGGGCTTGTTCCAGGAAAACCGTGTCTGGCAAATATGGTCACAACATCTGGATGTTTAGCTTTAGCTTCCCCATATCCCCTCAGTTTTCTCTTACTTCCTTTCCAGTTTTCTTATTTTATTAATATTTTGTTTTGTTTTTATTCCGTCTTCTTTTTTTAAAGAGTTTTTGTAAAAAAAAAAAAATTAAAGCAATGACAAAACAAGGAATCTATATCAAATGTATAGATTGGTGTAAAAGTGCGGACTGAATCACAAGGCTACCCTTTAAAAGGGCAATGAAGAAACAGGACATGTCAATTTTGCTCCACAACTTGCGTCAGAGATTTTCTTTATAATATTTTATGCTGAAAATCTTGAACTGCCTGCTCAGTGAGGACACACGGGACAACCAGCCAGACCCTAATCCTTCTCCCCTTGTTGACAGCAGAGGGAAAAGGATGTGAACACCATGAAATGGACCTTCCTTTTGCCAGGCGTTACTGCCTTGAAGAAACTACGAGACTTTTAGTTTTGCAGTTTAAACCACTTCAACACGAACAAACAAACAAACAGGAAAAAAGTCTTCACTCCTAAATAGTTACCTTGCTCACAGTGTTGAATTTGTGATTTCTCATTGCTTGAGGGGAAAAAAACGAAATATTTTATGTCTAGACAGCCTGCCATATAGAACATCATCCCTTCGTACCTCGTCCTGTACATATCAGATGCGCTTGACAATGTGAGGTCATCCACTTGATGTAGTCAAATTTTCGGTTTCGGTTTCAGTATTAGATGGACTGACATTGACATTTGATTGATTTACTTTTGCGTGTGCAAAGGTGGTCATCTTGCATATTCTTCCTCCTTTTTCAAAGGTTTGTCATGGGCTAAGATGATTTAGTTTGAAAGATGCCATCAGATATTCTTCCCCACAACTGTATGCCGGAAAATTCCTTTAGAGTTATTATTTTTATGAACTGCTTACAGAGAAGGACCGCAAGCAGATGAACGGTGCGGCCCTTGCATCATCTATCCTAGTCAGTTTTATGTTGGAATCCCTTCTGCGCACGCGCGTGTGTGTGTGTGTGCATGTGTGTGTGGCTCGGTGAGCCCAAGGAGCTGCAGTGCATGTGTGGTGCGAAGCTTGGATTTGATACAATTTGCAGATCACTGTGTTAATATGCCTCTATTTTTGCCACCAAAATTTGCTTTCTTTTAGAAAGATGTTTTATAATGAGGTGTTAGGGGTTTTCATATCTGATAAAGTATGCAGTTAGAGGAAATTTTCATAATGGGGACGTGATGTTCATCATTGTGGAGTATAGTTTTTCTATGAGGATATTGTAAAACATTTTTGAACTGGGTACATTCACATTCATGTGACAAAGCATGGGGCCATTAAAAAAAAAAAAAAAAAAAAGTTTAGGTAGAAATTTGAAATCTAGATGGTTTATGATATTAATCTGGGCCATTTAAAGAACACAAAAAAATCGATATCTGCAAAATACTGTAAATTAGTTGTTGTGTATAGCTTTTATTTTATTTTTTACAGAGAAGACCTACAGTACAGTTTTCCAAATAATCCAAGGTATGGTACTTCCACAACACTCTCTGAGATTCTCTCCCTCCATTACATACATATAAGAACCAAGACAACTATGTAAATAACATTCTCCTCCCTCAGAGAGATTTTTCTTCAAGATGTGTTGGATTTTAGTGTACAGATTCATTTTTGTATGTGTTGTTTAAACTGAATGGAGAGTCACTATTGTCAGTGTTCATTTTGGGCCTTTTCATTTTGTTCTAATATGGGCTGAGAGATGAACATGTGCTTGTGTGTTTGTATGTCCAGGTACATCCAACGTACCAGCATTGAGGTCACTGTGGTTAACCGTAGACATGCTTCTCGCTCAGCCGATGAGGGGCTCACTTTATTCCATAACCTCAGGGTTGACGTGCATCTTTAATCTATGTTAAAAGCATGTGGTACTGTGAGGTCAGTTCGGCATAGGTAAGGTGCACAGGCTGATTCATTATTGAGTGTTGATAAAGTTCCAACGTAGTCTCATGACAACTCGTACGAGATGGAGAAATGGTAAGATATAATACAACTTGGCTGGTATGAAAGTTCCGACTTTTATTCACAAAGAAACCAAATATTCAACAAACACAATTTCAAACTGATACAATACAGGCATCAAATTTTAGCCCAACACTTTATTTTAACCTTAATATTTAACCCCCGCGTACACATGTGTGGATTTTGTTTTTTGATTTCACTATACGCAACACATAAGTTACATTTATTTAAACCGATCTCAGTTCAGGAGACTGTGCAGTCAGTAAAGAAGTTGAACTTTCCACTCACGGAGTGCGCCATCTCATCTGGCAAGAAACGTTATTACGTTTTTTACATTAAACCTTTTTGAGTCAAAAGAGTCTCTAGTTTCATCCGATACGCCATTTTTAAAATTTGAGCAATTTATCACGAAACGCCACACTGCTAAACACAATGTACACTAATGTGTACTTTAGTGCATTTTATCCTTAGAATTCCTTTATTTACTGTGCATTATCACAATGAGAATCAATGGGTTCATCCAAAAGCAGAAAAAATTAGCTTTCAGAGACTTT
This sequence comes from Myxocyprinus asiaticus, assembly GCF_019703515.2. Taxonomy (NCBI): domain Eukaryota; kingdom Metazoa; phylum Chordata; class Actinopteri; order Cypriniformes; family Catostomidae; genus Myxocyprinus; species Myxocyprinus asiaticus. The sequence continues at coordinate 5,502,171 of NC_059378.1, read as the reverse complement.
ATATGGAGTTTGGATGAAAATAATGTGCATTTCTAACTGTTCTGAGACCAGTGAAGACAGACAGCACACTGGAGGTTAAGTCATCCAGTAAATAGGGAGCAAGGGAGCATCCTATAGCTCTCTATGCAGCTAAGTGCATTTAAACCAAACTTCATATCAAAAGTTCAGTTTCAGGCTGCAGATGATGTTTGGACAACTAAAGATGTTTGGCAGACATGGGACAATGGTAATCAGTACATAGATTCAGAATTTATAATGTATAATTTTATTTTAACGTGGTTGGCAGTGATTGGATGATGCTGACCATTACTTGTATCAGAATTAATTATGCTAATTTCTGATGTCATGTCTGTAAAAACTCCTGAAAAGCAATTTGATTAAAAAAAGAAATCTGACTTTCTATAGCTTGGTATTATTTAAAATTTAAAAACTTAGTGGACATCATATGTGGTCTAAAACTTAGACTACATATGTGGACATCATTTTTAGGAAAACTATTTACTCTAGATTTTTTTTAATTGTATTTATTTATTTATTTTTATTTTTGTGAATGTGCTACTAGTTACAAATCAAAAAGTGAAAATGGAAAATGCACACAGCAGTCACGCTCAGGTCTCAAGAGTTTAAGAAAGGAAAAATCTGTGAAAAAAAAAAATTGGTTACTCATATTTCTTTATGCAACACAAACGACTGATTTACACTGATCAGTCACAACATAAAAACCACTGACAGGTGAAGTGAATAACATTTATTATCTTGTTACAATGGCACCTGTCAAGGGGTGGGATATATTATGCAGCAAGTGAAAAGTCAGTTCTTGAATTTCATGTGTTAGAAGCAGGAAAAATGGGCAAGCGTAAGGATCTGAGCGACTTTGACAAGGGCCAAATTGTGATGGCTAGACAACTGGGTCAGAGCATCTCCAAAATGGCAGGTCTTGTGGGGTGTTCCCGGTATGCAATGGTTAGTACCTACCAAAAGTGGTCCAAGGAAGGACAACCGGTGAACCGGCGACAGGGTCATGGGTGCCTAAGGGTCATTGATGCACGATCATGTGGACGGCCGGGTGCATGTGCGTTGTTTACCTGGGGAAGAGATTGCAGCATGATGCGCTATGGGAAGAAGGCAGGCCGGCAGAGGCAGTGTGATGCTCTGAGCAGTGTTCTGCTGGGAAACCTTGGTTCCTGTCATTCATGTTGATGTTACTTTGACATGTACCACCTACCTAAAGATTGTTGCAGACCATGTACACCCCTTCATGGCAACGGTATTCCCTAATGGCAGTGGCCTCTTTCAGCAGGATAATGAGCCCTGCCACACTGCAAAAATTATTCAGGAATGGTTTGAGGAACATGACAAAGAGTTCAAGGTGTTGCCCTGGCCTCCAAATTCCCCAGATCTCAATCCAACTGAGCATCTGTGGGATGTGCTGGACCAACAAGTCCAATCCATGGAGGCCCCACCTCGCAACTTACAGGACTTAAAAGATCTGCTGCTAACGTCTTGGTGCCAGATACCACAGGACACCTTCAGAGGTCTTGTAGAGTCCATGCCTCGATGAGTCAGAGCTGTTTTGACAGCACAAGGGGGACCTACATGATATTAGGCAGGTGGTTTAAATGTTGTAGCTGAACAGTGTATGTCAATAAATTTTAATATAAGTTATTTTCCTATTAAAATCATGGTTAGTTTTAGGGTTTGGGTAAGGGGTTGCACTTTATGGTTAGGTTTGGCTTAAGGTTAAACTTTGGAAAAACAGTGATAACATCATTGATTTCTTACAATTTCGCCATCTCGTACTATTATTACAACTTGTCATGAGACCGGGTTGTAAAGTTCTCATCACAGTCTACGGCAGCAATGCTAATGGTGTTGATTTCGACTTTGTTCTTCCCATTACACAATGCTTCCATTAGAATGAAGATTCTGCTCGAATTTGCTCAGTCGTGCAGTGCTTGGGCATAAAACATCAATTTAGTTCAGCAGATAAGCCATCCAGGTGTGAACGGTGAGATAAATCCCAAAGAGTTGAGAGACGACCCAGTCTACCTTTCCCACTTCCTGTAATCTACCCTCAATGTTATTCTGTCATTTGTTATCATGTGTCCAGAATGACGGTTAGAGTTTTCTTTCCTTAGAGCTTGTCAAACTAAATGGCCTTTAGGCTTCGGTTCTCAGCTTTTCCATGGATCTTAACTTTTTATCACCAGCAGGAGGCTACAGGGAGAAAGGAAATGAATCATGGCCACTTAAAAGGTGCTGTAAGCAATTTTTTGGTGAACACGACACACCTAACCGATATCACTAAAATGGGTGTCCTCATATATTACACCAAAAAGAGCCGGGAGAGTGGCTAATGCGTTTTTTAGCCAATCGGAAAACACGGTCTTCCTAGCTGTCTTTTAAGAGTTCGGGTTTTGCAGAGAAGGGCGATGTAAAGGCGCAGTCACATTTATCTTTGCACAGTGAAATTCCGCAAGGCCAACAAAAAAATACGGTAACACTTTCTATGAAGCCCATATTTATAATGCATTGTAAAGGAATTATAATGATCATGTCATAAAGCCTAGTTATAGTTTAAACTATACAGCACTAATACAATAAACTTTAATAGCATCTGCTTCGTTCAAATTGGATGTTGCTTGTGTTATAATGCATTATACTCTACAGTATAACTATGAATAGGGGAAGTCTTATAATGTATTATAAATGTAGTTATAACTATTTATGAGAAGTTTTAGCCTATTGTTATGTGTATTATGAGACATTATGAACTCGGTATAATGCATTTATAATGCCTTTACAATGCATTATAAATATGGGCTTCATAAAAAGTGTTACCAAAATACTTCTCAAGTAGCCTTTTTTATGCTGCACTTTATACTCTGGGATCGTGAAGTTATAAAGAAACTCACTGCTAAAATGATTTCCTCGTCTATCGTGAATATTCAGAATTGCTATCTACAAAGCACTGCCAAACCAAACAACTTCTTATTGGTCAGTGTTGCGAATTCACGTGTCAAAGTTCACCAAAGTTGAACTCAATGCGAAATGCACATAGGGAAATTCTTCACCACTGGAAATCCATTAAAGAAATTTAAGATTGCACAGATTCCCATTGAGATAACAGTATTTCACCCACAGAATTTTGCTGTGCAAAGGCAAATGTGACCGAGCCTTAATTCAGTGGCTTGTGAAAGTTAGTAAAATGACAGAAATATTTTACAGCACATTAAACACCCTGTCCTAACAAGGCACAAGTTTCCACACAAATAATTTGTCGAAATTGAAAGCGAAAATTCTGTGCAATGTGACAATCACTGCCAGTTAGAGCATATTAAATGTTCAATATACAGTTATTTAGAGATGGATTTGTTTTATTTTTTGACCAATGAGATTTAAAAGTGGGCAGTGCTACCCAACCCAACGCTATCGCTTGTTACTTGGTTAAAAAAAGTTCTTGAGCTCAGCATTGTGCCACAAATGCTGTCGATTAAGCTTAACTTCTGTATTGAACCTGGAACATTCCTTTAAAACAGGAAGTTGGGTAGAAAATAATGAAGACCTTTTCACATTTTTTTCTTTTTTTTTTTTTATTGAGTCACACCCTTGAACTACAGTTTGCTCAGTTGGACATGAAAGACTGTAAATTTTAAATTTGTATACCTGCTATTGGTTTAATTTTATCCACTTTTAGGAGTAAACAAGCATATAGATGGCTTAAAAGCTAACATACATGGAATAATGCTGCCTTCATGTGCTATTGGAATTATCCTTCTTCCCACTTCTGAAGTGGTAATTACGAGTATGTCACGTTCAAGTGCTTTGTTGTCGGAAAAAACGTTCATTCATATATATTTCTTGAGGAACTTTTATTTTGAAACCAAAAAAAATATTACTCAGCTTGCGGACGAAAATGGAGTTTTGGTCAAATACAAGCTATTTTTACGGTGTAAAAATGTACAACATACATCAAATGGTTGCTGATATAAATGAATATGACCAAAACAGCAAGCACTAACAATTAGCTATATTTAGAAAAATTAACAAGACCTGTCATTCGCTACAGAGACCGTACTCTCCTCCGCCATGTTGAAAGTTTACGACTCCTCCCATCTCGGAAACTCGGGTATCAAAATTATCTCAGAGTTTCCCAGGCGTAATTTACGACTTGAGGGGTCGTTCATGTGCAACTTCTGAGTGGGAAACTCGTATTTACGATAATTCCGATAGCACGTGAAGGCAGCATAAGACACAAAATTCCAATTCGAATTTCATCACTTCTATTAATTGTCGCATTATCACGTCATGCTTGGTTAGGACATAGTGTAAGTCAGGGAGGTGAGAGACAGATTGATAGAGAAGGATGTTCTCGCATCATATAACTGTACTAGTGATCATGCCAGCAATCAAGCACCCACATTTACCTGTCTGACCAGAACATATCCTCTTAATATTTAATGGCTTATCAGTATCATTGTTGCACTGTAAGACTAAAGGCTCCGAATCCCTCGTCTTCCTCAGAATAAAACCGCTTTCTACTTCACACCCCTTGGACAATCATTGTCACTCAAAACTGCAGCAGATCCACACATACACTGCTGTTCTGTCTCTACAGTACTAAGACCAGCATGAATTTTCATGCCCATGCAGGTTGGTTTGGTGTTAGTCTGGTCAACCAGTATAGCCTTTCTGATGGAGCTAATTGACCAAGGAAATCTTGCTCCAAAATCCAGCATCCAAATCACAACATATGCTAGTCTTCTCAGCAGGACGAGACTGTATTTTAATATGTCTGATCAGAAAACAAAGCGTTTAGAAGTTGAGAAGTTCATGACAGTAGTTTGGCGATATTTGGAGGCATTTTAAATCTGCGTAACGGCACAGGATTAGCAGAGCTTTGAATGAAATCCAGTACTGAAGGGATATCCTGTAGGCTTGATCCTCATCTTATTTTCCTAGCAAAGAAATGTGTTATTTCATAAGCAAAGTTTTATGGGTTTATACTTTTTCACAAAACGGGGGGTTGTCTTGCAGTTTGGCACTGATGATCTCATGAGTTTCTGGCACTTTGTAAAGAGCGTTCTGAAGGAACATTAGCAGCCAATGAGCCTTTCTGTCTTAAGATTTGTTGGAAGATCGTTGCATATGTTGAAAGATTATGACATGGTTGGCAGCTATGGACATTTGGTACAATGAATTTTCTTCAACAAACCTGTATTTACATAGAAATATTTCTTCACAACGATCTTATGTAATTCTGTTTTCCACTCCATTTTTAGCCACAGTTGCTGAAGTTTATTTCTCAGTAGGGGACTAATTACTTCACATGTCTCATTTTGTTGTTTAACAGAACGTAGGCCACAGACAAATGAGACGTGGCGTTATGGGTGTAAAAGAATCTCACACAGAGTAGCACTTCTATTGCACTTTTCACATGGACTATATCACCTTAAATGCAGTTTTTACCTCAACATTTTCATGTGAGGCCTCTCAAAGTGCTGGGAAAGAACTGGCATGTCTTTAAAAAACTCAGAAATCATCCTTTTTTCCAGATCAGAACTGTTGCCGTTACGTTGACATGCAAATATTCCTTCCCTCTTTTGGCAAAGCATAAACTGCGCATCATTTAAAGGCTTTTGTTGAAAGAAAGCTGTGAACAGCATATGCTCGCAGCTACAGCTGAAATGAAAAACAGTTATTATGATGATTATAAGCGACTGTGAACGTAAATACAGGCTGGCTCTTGCTCACTCTCATTGGTCCACATTTGGTCTGAAGTTTAGTCTCCGATAGAAAATGGCTGACCTGAGCAGCGCTGGTGCCTGTAGGGCTGCAGCACCCTCTGTTTTTTGGCTGGCAGTAGTGCAGCTAGACTGTGATTTACTCCGCATGTCTCTCAGCCCAAGTTTTCAGTACAGGGCAGCAGACCTTTCACTCTAGCTAGCCCAAATTGAGCACTGTCCACCTGGACATCTGTGATGGAGATGGGAGGTCCTGTTTCGCTGTATAAAATGTGTATTTGACTGTAACCCTGTGAATGATGTAACAATTTCATTATTTGTAATATTGTTATTGGTTTATTTTCTAAAAATGGAAAAAGCCCAACTTGACTCTCCTCATTAAAAAATGAAATGAGATCTGTTATACAACTTGGCTGTGATTTTTTCATTTAAATTTTTGTATTATTATGTTTTAAAGATACGAGACGATACTACTTGAAATTGAGAAAGTGAGGCTTTACAGCAGAAACATAAATACAAAAACAGAAAGCAATACAATGAATACAGTATAATAAAATAACAAACAAATAGCATGGCAAACATGTGCAATTTTATGCAAAAAGCACAAGTGTGTGGTGTTCCCATTCAACACAACAACAAAATCATTTCTCACATACACACAAATATATATATTCCTGCATTTCATAATATAACATTTGGAAACAATAACATAAAATATAAAATAATTTTATAAAATAAAAATAAGTAGGGGAGTCCAGGGCTAGTTGTCACACTTTTTACTCCAGCAAATATTATTTCAGGGTGGGTTTATTTTTTAAAGTCAATTTTTGCATAGCCACAAACCTTAAAGGAATAGTTCACCCAAAAATGAAAACTCACTCATCATTTACTCACCCTCATGCCATCCTAGATGTATATGACTTTCTTTCGCTGAACAGAAATGAAGATTTTTGCATACAATGCAAGTGAATGGTGGCCAGAACTTTGAAGGTCCAAAAATCACATAAAGGCAGCATAAAAGTAATCCATACGACTCCAATGGTTAAATCCATGTCTTCAGAAGCGATATGATGAATATTTAAGCCATTCATTTTCTGTAAATTCTCCTTCCTGCCCAGAAGGTGGCGATATGCACGAAGAATGCAAATTGCCAAAAACATAAGAGGAAGAATGTGAAAGTGAAAGTGGAGATTTATAGTAAAAAAGGATTTAAGTATTGATCTGTTTCTCACCCACACCTATCATATTGCTTCCGAAGTTATATATTTAACCACTGGAGTATTATGGATTACTTTTATGCTGCCTTAATGTTCTTTTTGGTCCTTTAAAGTTCTGGCCACCATTAACTTGCATTGTATGGACCTACAGAGCTGAGATATTTTCCTAAAAACCCTCATTTGTGTTCAGCAGAAGAAAGAAAGTCATACACATCTGGGATGGAATGAGGGTGAGTAAATAATTAGAAAAGTTTCATTTTTGGGTGAACTATTGCTTTAAACTATTGGCTACAAAAAATCTTTGAAACATTTTCACCGATATTACCCAGGAAAAAAGATCCCGTTCATTGAACACATGTTGACCTTTTGTGACATCAAAGCAAATTTTACAATTGTCTTTAAATGTAGGCTATCCCTGCATTAAACAGCCTTTTATAGGCTTTTCAGCTAAATATATAAGTAAACAAACAGTAATAAGGCACAAAATGAATCATGAAACAACAAAAATGGAAAAGGTAACAGAAATATCAAAACATTGTTTTGACTAACAAATATTGTAATTGTATAAGTCATTTTATGACATTTAAAACACGCATGACAACATGCCCTGACCTGACTTTAATAAAAAAATACCTTTGTCCTAAGCACACATTTAAACCTTTCGGTACAAATATGCCTTCATTATATAGCTGAACCTTGCCTGAATGTATGCCCGTGTGGGTTGATTATGTTTGCTTGTTTACCCAAGAGCTATAACAAAAATATATGTACTTTGAAGGGCCAAATTGCCAAAATTATTCTAATTTAAGAGGGTTTTGAACTGTTTGAAACCAACATAGAGAAAGCTAGAGAAAACATATTTGCACAATTGGACTTTTGACTCCAAATCAAATCGTTAATGAGATACAACCCTTGTGACAACTAGCCCCGTTCTCCACTACGGAATAAAAGTGTAACACTTTACAATATGGTTCTTTTTGTTAGAATTAGATAATGCATTGGGTAACTAAAAATTGACAATATTTTTTTATGTGAACATTTACAACTTTTCCTTTCAAAAATGTATTAGTATATGTTGAAATTAGCATGAACCAAGATTTATAAGTGCTGTCTCAATGCTACACCATACAATGACATTCTAGAGATTAAGTGCACTCTGAACTGCTCTTTTCAGTATTCACCCAATGCGACACAACTTGCTGAACTAAGGTAAAATCTGAAGACACCCTGAAGACAGTAGTAAAGCGAAATATATCTTTAGAAAGTTCACATTCAATGCATTTATACGCCCCAAATCACTCCTCATAGTGGCAGCCTTTATGCCACAGACTTTGTGCTTGTGTTCCTGTGGGGTGTTTGGGTTTGAACAAAGTGCACTAGTCTGCACTCCCCCTCCTGCTGTTCTGTCCGAATGGATCCCAGTGTCTCCTCACAGCTCGCCCTGCTTCAGAGGCCTCGTTAACGGGCCAATGTGTGAAAGCCCCACGACCTCTCAGTGACCTCGCCGAGACTGGCATGCGAATAAAATGGTGCTCCTGCGAGAAGAACTGGGAGTTCAGGAGTTCAGTGTGGAACCCGCTGACAATCCAACAGTTCCACCCGACACTTTCCGCCCTGTTAAGCACTGCCACCACGGGCTCAGCAGGAATAGCGGCAGCGCCAGACCCTCAGCAGAACGGAACCAAAGCCCAGTGATCATCTTTCACTGAGAATGCACATGAGAATGATCACAGTCAAAGCAATTACCCAAAAATACCCAGATTAATGGAAACGCCCATTGCATTGACGTCCACGATGCTTGCTAACCAGAATAGTTAGCATGAGTATTTACACTCACACATCATTACTTGTGAATCACATTTATAACAGATCACGCTGTGTCGTCATGCGAAGGAAATAAGGAAACTACAAATCTATGTAAACAGTGGCCATGTGTGCCCTCCGTGTGTTTCGCTTATTTGAATGGCCGCTAATAGCACTCCCTGCTAGCTCGTCTTCATTGATCTATGCTAGCATGCGCTCATTGTTCCACATACGTGTTCCGCAGACGTTTAAAAAGTATTAGGTCAATCAAAGTGCAATCAGTGGCGCTTTGAGTTTACCAGGCCGTGGCGTTTGCAGCGAATGCAAACGGTGAGGCAAATCTGGTGGCCAAGTCATACTGTGAATATCCATCTATCACTAGTCGAAGCCGTTTGGAGTGAATAGTTTGTTCTGGCAGTGTATGTTTTTTTTATCCCATCCCAATCATCCCATGCCGAGAAGACTTACTTCCACATCCCTTACAGTCCTCATACTTACCCGTCTGTCAAATATACCAAATACTGTGCAAAAGAATCATTAGAGAGAATCGTGATTCAGTGTGACCTGTTCCAAAAAAAAAAAACACTTGAGCTCAAGATGACAGCTTTTCATATCAGGAAAACGTTATTCATGTTAAAATGTTCTAATCATGTTGTGTGAGGTGAAAGAAATGTTATCCTTGATCGTAAATTAGGGCCAAAAAATATCCTTATCAATAGTGGAACTTTACGTTTCATTGATGTAAATATAACAGTTTCTATCAATGATCATTTGAATTTTTTTTATTAAATCAATGTGTGTGTGTGTGTGTGTGTATATATATATATATATATATATATATTGGCATGGGATTATTATTATTATTATTATTATTATTATTATTATTATTATTTAGGAGTAGTAGTTGTAGTAGTAGCAAAATGTGTTGTAGTAATAGTACAGAAGTATATTAATAATAATAATATATACAGTATATATATATTATTAATACACTTCTGTACTATTACTACAACACATTCTGCTACTACTACAACTACTACTACTACTAAATAATGATAATAATAATAATAATAATTATTATTATTATTATTATTATTATTATTATAAATTTCAAATTGACATTGAGCTTGTGGAAATAATAATAATAATAATAATAATAATGTATAATAATTATTTATTATTATTATTATTATTAAAAATAATAATGTTGTTTTATGTACATAATTTTTTTATGTTTATTTAAAAATGTCAAAAAAATGGATGATATATATAAAAACAATTCATTTCAGAATAAGTTTTTTCTAATAAGATGTTCAGATAATTTATCTTTTATTTTTCATGTAAATATTTTTACATTTATGTGTATTATTATTATTATTTGTATTATTGCACTTCTGTACTACTACTACTACTACTACTAATAATATTAGTAATAGCAAGAATAATGTTCTATGGTGGCTGATGTATAAAATTAGTATTATTACTCCCCAGTGCTAAACCAAGTACTTTTCAATCTACTAATTATTATTATTATTATTTTTATGTTAGACTCTGGAGACCTTTTTAAACGGTTAACTTTCACACAGTTGAGAGAGTTCTACATGCAGGTCAGGTGTGGAGACTTTTTGTCAGATTGCTGTCAAATTGGTGAATCGGACAGATGAAAGAAGTGCGTTAGAGCAGCTGGTAACCTATGACTTGAACCTAAAATGAATCAGTACTTTAAATATGTGCTAGGGGTGTGTGGTCGGATTGTTCTGTGGACATTTACCTGAAATATTACAAAATCTATATCTTTATTAGACCAACATGAGGAAAAGCTATTATTATTATGAATTATAAATAATAATAATAATAATAATAATAATACATATTAGTATGAATAATAACAACAATAATGTTGTTGTTTTAATAGTATCATTATTTTTTGTTAAATGTTAATTAAAGAAATCACACATTTTTGATCACATGATGGACAGTATGTAAACATTTTTAATTTCAGAATCAGTTTTTTTCTAATAAGATGCTCAGATAATTTCTCATTTATTTTTCATGTAAATTAATGTCATGTTATTAATACACTTCTGTACTACTACTATTACAACACATTCTGCTATTACTACTCCTAAATAATAATAATGATTTTAAATCGACCTTGAGGAAATAACAACAACAACAACAACAACAACAACAACAACAATAATAATAATAATAATAATAATAATGTTATATAATAATATATGTAATATTATGATTGACAATAATAATGTTGTTTTAGAAGTAGCATTAATTTAGTTAATGTTCATTCAAAAACATCACAAAATGGACAATATATGTTTTTTTTTTTCTAATAAGATGCTCAGATAATTTCTCATTTATTTTTCAAGAAAATAGATTTATGAAAATATGTGTATTAATAATACATTTCTGTGCTACTACTACTACAACACATTCTGCTACTGCTACTACTAAATAATAATAATACTAATTATTATTATTATTGTTATTATTAAGGGCCAGGCACTGAAGGTGCTGTGGCACCTATTGTTTTCATTAGTATTATAATTATTATTATTATTATTATTATTTTCCTAATATGGCAGCCTATAGAACCATACATAGCAAAATGATGAAATTTGGCACGCTGATAGGGGTGGTCATGAATAGCCTCAATACCAAATTTGGGGTCTTTAGGACATACCCTATAGCACCACCACCATGTCAATAAGTCACTTTTCTTTTGTGTTTATCTTTTTAACCATTTGTCCTAGAGACACAATTCTTTACATTAAAAATCAGCCCATTACAGTGTCCGCCATTTTGGATTGTCATTCATCATTTTTTCACTTCCGCTCCTTTAAACTTTGTCTGATTTTCCCAAACATTGGCTCAAATAATTCTCCAGACTGAGCCGCACAGAATGGATCATACCAAATTTTGATTTTTGATTTTGTTTAAAAGTTACGCAAACACATATTTAAAGAGATGGCCGTGAAAATTGATTTGAGGCTGTATCTCGGCTACCCTTTGTCCTATCAAAACAAAACTTGGGATGCTTCATGAGGACCATGGTCTGAGGGCACGTGCAGAGTTTCGTGACAGCGCCACCTATGGGTCAAAAGATGTGAAAAATTAATTTTTGCCCTTAACTTTTAAACCGTATGTCCTAACATCATAAGTGTTGGTGTCTGTGGATTCCTTGGGTCATGCAGATTTCACCAATACCAGTTTTTCCCACATCGGCCATACTGCCTCTCCACCATATTGCCATTTATTAAAAAATTATATATCTTTTAAATACATTGTCAGATTTCAAAGAAAATTGGTATGCCTCATCAACATCATGTCCTGATGATACTTAAGCAGTTTGGAGATAGCGCCACCTATAGTTCAATAGATAACCTACACTTGTGTGCTGTGTTAACCTCAGGAAGTCTCTTTGCCACTCAGAAGGCATGTCAGCTGAGTGGCTTAGTGAGTTGAAGCACTAGTTTATAGTTCAAAAGGTTGTGGGTTTGAATCCACACCTCTGTATTTCTGATTAGTTTTGTATTGTGCTTTTCTGAATTTGATCTCTGTTGAAAAGTTACATGAATGCAAAGTCGATCATATTGACTGTTGTTCTTGGCTGTGAAAAAACTTCTTAGCAAAGTATGTTCATTTTGGTGGCTGGATCAGTGAGAAGAGTCATGAAATGTCAAACGGAAGGTTCACGGTTCGATCACCAACTCAGAAAGTCATGCATTAGAAATGTGTTTAGTTCTGGAGATTTTTGTATTTTGCATACTGAATGGAGGCTGGGCTTTTCCTTAATCAAATGTTGATTTGCATCTTTGTTGAAAAGTTACATGAATATAAAGTTGATCATGGTAAAAGCTGTGCTCATCTGTTATTCCTCTAAGCTTGGTATGTCCCTTTGTTGACCAGCAATGATGTGGTGCAGTGGATAACACACTAAACTGTGGAATGGAAATTCATGTGTTGAAATCCATACGGGGGAACTGTGAACTGTGCTTGCTGTGTGAGATCTTAGTGTTGTGCACTGGTTGCCGTGCTTGGCCCCGTAATTGCTGATTGCAGCTATATTTATTATTATTATTATTATAGATTATAAATCAACATTGAGCTTGTGGAAATAATAATACTAACAACAAAAATAATGTTATTTGAAAATTTCACAAAATGGATAATATAGAAACATTTTTTTTTTCATTTCAGTATCTAATAGGATACTTAAATAATTTATATATTTTTTCATGTATATAGATTTATAAATGTATGTGTATTATTATTATTATTATTACATTTCTGTACTACTAATAATAACAATATAGTAATAATATTGTATTTTTATATTATTATTTATTATTTTATTATAATTATTATTGTTATTATTATTGATTGTAAATTGACATTAAGCTTGTGGAAATAAATCTATTATTATTATTATTATTATTATCAAATAATATATTATTATATAATATAGGATTTTAGTAGTAGTAGTATTTTGTTTCCAAGCAAAAAACAACATTAAAAAGAGATTTAAATAATTATGAAGATTGTGATTAAAGATTGTGTAATGTAATTTATTATTATTATTATTATTATCATTAAAAGGTTCATTAAGCTCAAATTGTGAATACAAGCCCACAGATGTGTAAAATTAAGGATGAGAAAAAAATAAGAACAGCAGATCAGTAAATGCTACAAAGCTTGTTCTTCTCATGCATGAAAATGTGCAGCTGTTTAAGAGAATTTACCCTCCCATCAGTAGAAATAAAGTAATATTTAAGTAGATCTCGGCTGATCTCTGCTTTAATATAAAAATGCAATGTATTATGTATTCAGGCAATAATACACTGCAGCACAGTAGAATATAGGCAGTAACCTTGTAAATTATAATATGCAGTACATACATTTTGTTTAAGTGTTAAGCAGTGGTATTTCCATAATTATTTGAGGTATAAAACAATCAATTCTGACCCACCTCCAGATACCAGGTCAGTTGTAAATTCAGTACGAACAACAGCCTTCAACAGAAGCAGTAAATGGTCTTCAGGCTATATACATTATGTGGAACAGATCCACAAGGCATGTGCTTGCTTTTATGCTGATGTACACCACGGCTATGATTAAGATGCACATGGACATATATTAAGACGTATTTCAAAAGGTCTGCCGTTTCAAAGCATATTCCTTTTGAGAAACACCATTTTTAAACATTTCAACGCTGAAAGATCTCGGATAGTAGCCTACTTTTAAGAAGATAGAGAAGCTGGACCTCTTCCACCCCGCAATTACTGAAGATCCTCTGCACATCTCTCCAACTTTAACCAAAGACCTGATCTGTTTGAAGGTTTGCGGAGGAACTTAATGCAAGACAGAGATCCAAATTCTTTGCAGCTCATTTTGAGCAAATTTGTCCCAGACATACGATTTGCCAGACGGAGAGAAAGCGAGACGGGGAAAGCACCATGAACATGTTCATAATAACCAAATCGTCTTTTTTTCTGAGGAAGAAATGGAGAGGAAGGGAATCTATAATTAAAGAATACAAATGAGGAAAGTATTACTTAATTGCTTTTACAAAACAACAAGAAAAAACGGATGGAAAGACGTCTACTGATAATGATAACAATATGGAAAGTGGCTTACTGCACAAATTGTGCATAATGGATAAGGATTCATATCATACAAAGTAATGTGAATCTGAGGTCAGTTTCAGGGCTCGTACAATTACAGTCATTTACTGTACATTAGATTTCATGCCAGAAATGGAATAAAACACAAAATGTTTCATTGTCATAAGATGTGTACCCTCAAATAAAACTCATCCAGTTTTACAGCACACACACATAAATATACACTTTGACATGGTTGTGTCTGATCTATTTTACACTGTGAACTATGGGGTGTGAGGTGCAGACACACACACACAAACACACACTCACGTATGGCAGAAAGTTCCTCTAGAGGCGACAGCATCATGTCTGACCTGCTGAGTATGACCTACTTAACACGATGAACTCTGAGTCGTTGGGACACACACATGCGCACATGTATTTGGAAAATCTGCAAACAAGCGAGACATTACAACAGTTATGGCTCTTCAAATGTTATAACCGCATACATGCCTTACAGCCGCATTAAAAATGATCTGGTGTTACATTTTCAACAGTATGCAATTTGCCCCTCTGAAACAGAGAATAAAGTAATTAGTGGGGAAATGACAGAAATGATGAAATTGCACATACAAGACAGAAGTAGAAGGCTGTTGTAAACTAAAACACCAGTGCTCAGTCTCCATCTAGTGGATATTTGTATATAGTACATAAGGGTAAAGAAGAAAGATCAAGACAACCTCACATTTAGGCTATTTGTTTAGGGTGAATATTTACATATATGCATCTTTAAAGTCCACATGAAATGCCATTCACATCCCATTTTACTTCCGTGATATCACGTGTTTTACTAATAATGTTTTTATTATTATTATTATTATTATTATTTATGATTAAATAAGGCCTGTGTTTAACATTACTTGAAGATACTTCAAGTAACATAAATTACACAAAGTCATACTTCAGACGTGAATTTTGAAGCCGCCGTGTATTTAAAAAGATATATATATATATATATATATATATATATGTTGCTAACAAGTTGCCAAATAAGGACTACAGCTACCACAAGCATGTGAGTGTACAGGATGTGCCTGACGAAACAGAAAACAGTTGTAGTCCTGGTCTAGCAACATAATTTTCTTAAAACACAGTGTCTTCATAAATAGGGTGCACCCACACATTGTCATTTATTTTGTAGAATAATACGATTACCACAGACCTTATTTTACTCATAAATCAAAAACTGCTATTATAAAAGCCCAAAGGAAATTCCAGAGGGAACACATGGCGGGAAAATGCTAATTCTCTCAATAATCCGGGTTTTTGGAATACAGCCTGAACATCTCTATAATAGGCCTACACAAGACAGTTGCCATAAGCATACAATCAGTTTCTTAAGCCTAACTCATAAATAAAATGAAAAAATATAAGGGCGAGACACAGTTATTTCTCAGCACAAATTCTGAACATAATGCTTAGCAGACAATGCAAATTTAAGCAGCCAATAGCATACTCTGATACATTTTAGAACTAGTGAACGCACCTGTTGCTGATATAAAAGTATAACCATCTGTTTCAGAAATTCATTTCTTTCTGAATTGTTTTCTTTCTGAAAGTCATTCAAAAGATATGTGTGAGTAACACACCAAATTTGCAAATGTTTCCTTTGAGACAAGTTGTCTTCCTCAAGGTGGCGCTTGCCTGCACAGCAAGCTGAATTCTACACTGATCCGTGTCCAAGTCCCTTTCAAGGCATGTAAGTTCACTCGGCGGCTATCTTGGGAATGCTTCCGGGCAGCTATTTTCTATGGATACAGTGGCATGAAAGTGCAGGTCCCCTCTACTTGAATGGGGAAAGACCGAAATCTCCAAAACAGTTGGTCAAATTTACGATTAAAGAACATATTTCAAATCAGCAGTAAAATCTGACAACAATTATAATATAGATTGTGCTTCTTTAGCTTTGATCGCTCTGAAATTACACTATTTATCAGGCTGGTCCTCGAGTTGACTGATAGGTGATGTCAGTCTCTAAAACAGGGGTGGGAAACTATTTTGGTAAAGGGGCCACATCGGGCCTTAAGAAATGCATAGGGGGCCACATTGTATTCCTTTTGAGATACAATGTTCTGCACTGATTTGTTTTTGTATCTTTTAAGCCCAGAAATAGTTGTGTACTCAAGGGTGTAAGATTTGGCTTGAACATTCGGGGGGTTGCTAACCAGCATGCACCTGCCGCTGATCACTGGTGATCGGTTCTGCACAGAACTTGCTCATCTCAAACGAGCCTAATGATAACAGGTACCACGTGACCAGGCTGTCTCCGCGCCGCATCAGCAACGGTCTTGATTATAATTTACGCCCAAATATTGACACTTAGATAACAATTTAATTCTGTACATGATTTCATAAGAATTTAAAAATGTATTTTGCAAAAATAAGTATTGCTTCATCAAATTTACCAATTGTTCGCACGTAAATTTGATGCTGAACGCCCTATTGCAGGTAGCCCCGCCCCAAACTCACGCCATTGGTTGACTCAGAATTTCACATGTCAATCAAACAACAAAGTTTTGAAAGCGCCACAGAGAGCCTGTGTTAAATACACTTTTCTGGGAAATGATGAATGATGGTGTTGTAAACCGACCCTTACACTGCACCAGCTTAATTCTTAAAAATTATTTGAGGACTTTACTTTCAAGAAGAGCATAAAAAGGACATTTTGATAGCAGTGAGTGACATTTAAATATCTGCTTGACTGTTTCAGTGGTTTAACGTGATTGCACGGTAAATAAATCCTAAATGAAGTGAATGCTTCACCTTTTGTATCTTGGCATGCCTACTTTCTATTTATCTTACATGGCTTATGTATTATTCATGACTGTCACAGCGAATCTGCTGTTCTTTGGTTAGTTGTGAATTTTTGGTATTTTATTGAATCATTTTCTAGAGAGAGCAGAGGTGAATGTCCATGTGTATCTCAGGTACCAATCTTTGCAATTAATACATTTAAACAAAAAGACTTTTTCATGTACAGATATCCCCAACAAGACCAAAAACATATTCTAAAGCTGAATGAGCCCCAATGGAGGATTCGGATTGTCAGGCCGGTAAACGCCCCCTAGAGGAAGACATTGTTCTCATAGGCCGACAGCTTTCGAAATAACAATGACTACAATGACCAGCAGATGGAAGCAGTGTCTTTATTTTTCCCTTTGTTACAAACCCTAGATTGGATAACACAATCAAGATTGCCAATTGTTTCTTTTTTACTGTTTTATGATTGTGGTATATTTTTCAGTAAAAACTGGACATTCATTTATTGTTCTACTCACACTCCATGTAGGTGAATTTATGATTCAGCAAAAAAAATAAAAAAATAAAATAAAAAAAAAATCCTCATTTGCCCAAGGTCTCAGTAAATCTGACCCACCATCTTTCATCTTTGAAGCGTGGCATACACATCAATCATACTTGACAGCTGAATGTCAGAGACACAAGAGAAATATTTCTTTTGAAGCAACAACACAAAATCAGACCATCTTTGTTTTATCTTCTAAATTGACCACTTTTTGCTAAAAAATGACAGGTAACCAACAAGCACATGGTCACAATGGAAGGACAAATACAGTTTCTGGTATATCTTCTCTGTTTTTAGAGATAGCTAATTTCTTTAGCCAGTTGTGTTGTTGTTGTTGTTTTTTAATAATAATAATAAACTTACAGTTCATTGCAAAAATCCTTTTCTCAATATTTTGTTTTGTTTTCCAGTAAAACATTAGAATTAGAATTAGAATGAGCTTTATTGCCTAGTATGCTTACACATACAAGGAATTTGTCTTGGTGACAGGAGCTTCCAGTACACAACAATATAATAACAGCAACAAGACTTTTAAAAAATAATTAAAATTGAATAAAAAATAGATAAATATTGAAAAGAAAAAAGTATATATAGAAAACACAATAGACAATATATATATATATATATATATACAATGTTTGTGTGATGTGAAGGTCAGAGTGGGTGTGGGGTGTGAGATTGGGCCTTTCAAATCTACAGTAGAACAAATTCAGGTCATTAGCCAGTTGTTGGTCCACCACAGGGTTGGAGGTAGGAGTCCTGTAATTCGTAAGTTGTTTCATGCCACTCCACACTGTTTCTCAGAGTATCTTCTTTTAGCCACTCTGATTCCCTTATTCAGTGGCGTGATTGTACAAGACTTTATCCCCAACTCTGTAAGCATCCTCTTTGGCTTGACGAAGCTGCCTGAGCTCTGGTATAAACCACGGTTTGTCATTGTTAAATGTTAAATAAGTCCTAGAAGGAATGCACATATCCTCACAGAAACTGATATATGATGTAACAGTATCTGTGAGCTCGTCCAGGTCTGTGGCTGCAGCCTCAAAAACACTCAATGCAGTCAAAGCAGGCTTGTAGTTCCCGCTCTGCTTCGTTGGTCCATCTCTTTACAGTCCTTACTACAGGCTTAGCAGATTTTAATTTCTGTCTGTAGGTTGGAAGAAGATGAACCAGACAGTGATCAGAGAGTCCCAAAGCTGCTCTAGGAACAGTGCAATATGCATCCTTTATTGTTGTGTAGCAGTGATCCAGTATATTTCTGTCTCTGGTTGGGCATGTAATGTGCTGTTTGTATTTGTGTGAGGTTTGCTTTGTTAAAATCCCCAAGAATAATAATAACTGAGTCTGGGTATTGTTGTTCTGTGTCTGTGATTTGATCAGTCAGCTGTTGCAGCGCTGTATTCAAACACGCGTTTGGCGTGATGTACACACTCACCAGAATAAACGAGGAAAACTCCCGTGGCGAGTAGAAAGGCTTACAGTTAATAAAGGAGCACTTCCAAATTAGGGCAGCACATCCTCTTTAACGTTGTTACATCTGTACACCAACTTTCATTGTAAAAGCATGTTCCACCGCCTCTCGTTTTCCCCATTAACTCCATGATGCGATCCGCTCTGAACAGCTGGAAGCCTGGCAGATGTAATGCGCTGTCCGGAATGGCTTCACTCAGCCAGGTTTCTGTGAAGCACAAGGCAGCAGAGGTTGAAAAGTCCTTGTTTGTGTGGGTGAGGAGATGTAGTTCGTCCGTTTTGTTAGGGAGAGAGTGGAGATTCGCTAGATGAATGCTCGGCAGCATGGTTCGAAAGCCACACCGACGGAGTTTGACCAGTGCGCCTGCTCTTCTCCCTCGCCTGCGTCTCATAGCATGTTTAAACAACACAACCGCGCCTCCAACCAAAATGTCAAACAAAACGTCCGAATATTCAAAATCCGGGAAAAGATTGACTGGTATATGCTGTCGAATGTTCAGCAGTTCGTCTCTGGTAAAACTGACTGGAAAAAGATTACTAAACACAGGACAAACAAACAAAAACAACAAAACAATAGAAGCGCTCCACACCGAGGCGGCCATCTGCGGCGCCATCATGATGTAATCTAAACATATCTTTAAGATAAAATTTACTTGGAAAAGCACAATAATAAGACTTATTCAAAGGAATATTCCGGGTTCAATACAAGTTAAGCTCAATCGACAGCATTTGTGGCATAATATTGATTACCACAAAAATTAATTTCGACTCACCCTTCCTTTTCTTAAAAAAAAAAAAAAAAAAAAAAAAAAATCTGGGTTACAGTGAGGCACTTACAATGGAAGTGAATGGGGCAAATCTGTAAACGTTAAAATACTCACCGTTAAAAAAGTATAGCCACAAGACATAAACAATATGTGTGTTAACATGAGCACTTTCCAGTCATTAAAAAAAAAAAAAAAAAAATTCTATTGCACTTTATTCTGTTTTGAATACTATTATGATGCTAGTGATACTTTGTAATACAGCACTTTTCATATCACTGTCTCCTAAGATGATTCGCTTATGTTTTCCTCTTTTGTAAGTCGCTTTGGATAAAATGAATAAATGTAAATGTAAATGTAATGATTTTAGTGTGATAAAATTACTTACTAACCTTTTCTGTGTAAAGTTTTATCCAGTTTTACAACTTCATTGGCATGACGACGTGACGACATAAACCCAATCCCGATAAACGACAATTTAAACACCTTTATAGCTCAAATAATCCACAAGTAATTAATGTAAGTGCTTTTATACAATTATAAGCTTCACATTTCGGCCTTTAAACCCTAAAAGGTTTGGCCCCATTCACTTCCATTGTCAGTGCCTCACTATAACCTCAATTTTTGCTTTATTATTTTATTTTTTTAATGAGTCAAAATGAGTCAAAATTATTTATTGTGGTATTCAACATTACGCCACAAATGCTGTCGATTGAGCTTAACTTCTACTGAATCTGAAATATTCCTTTAAAGAGAATTTGAGTTTTTAATGTATGTCAAATTTATGTTTCTTATCCCACTGGCTAAGAGTTTTTTTTTCTTTCTCTCGTTTTTAAGCCAAACCTAAATTCATTTTGTTCAGTTTATGTATAAAACAAGAAAAGCAATCCAGCCATTTACCTAAAGCAATAACTAATTAATTACATATAATTAATTAAGCAATACATTTTCAAATTTTTAGACAGTTATGATAATTTACTGGAAACCAAGATAAATATGCTGATTAACATGCTTATTTGCAGTGCTTAATTTGTATTCCCTTACTATGCAGACTTCTTTGTAAGTTCAATAGACCAGTTAAATCAATAGATAAATTTTTAATGCTGTGTTCAGATTACTTTGCTGATTGGGCTCAAAATCAGTGTTGTGTGTGAACTTGATACCCTCAGCCAACTGAGCTGATTCCAGGAGAATGTAATGTGTTGAGATGATCCTAGTATGAAAACAAGTGAGGACTTCGTAAGAGACAGGTCTGCCAGACAAGTGAAGGAGGAATAAAGGCAATCCGTCCCTCATCGCTTCCATGACAGACTGAATCAATCCTAAACTAATAAGTCTTATGTTAATGAAGGAACAATACAGTACCTCTGCACTCCTCTTTTAAAGCATCTTCTATATCCCTCTTTTTTATAAGTCAGTTTGGCTGAATAATAGCTGGCCGGCTTCAGTACAGGAATGGCCCCTTTTGGAGCCGTTATCTGTGACATTGTTCTGGCAGAGAAATAGGCTGGACCCTGGAGGGGACAGCTGAGTTATTGTGAAGAGACTAGAGAGCCGATTGGTCAGGGAAGTTATGAGGACAGCACTAGATTTGTGACCACCTCAAACCTCTCCCTATGAAGCACTGCCAGTAGGTCGGCAATTTTTTCAAGACAAAAATCATTATTAGCCAATAACTTTTACCTGATGGATTGCAATGTATGTTGCTTTATAGCTAAAATAAATCACAATAAAACTATATGAGATTTATTTACATTTTTTTCATTGCATGGCGCTTGCAACGCCAAGGTCATGGGTTTGATTCCCATGAAATACACAAAGTGACAATTGTATAACTAGGTATAAGGGTGTATAAGATATATGACGTGACGAAAATGTATTTATATATTTATGTTTTAGTCCAGATCTATTAAATTATTAGAAAATTTACAACAAAG
Organism: Myxocyprinus asiaticus; assembly: GCF_019703515.2. Taxonomy (NCBI): domain Eukaryota; kingdom Metazoa; phylum Chordata; class Actinopteri; order Cypriniformes; family Catostomidae; genus Myxocyprinus; species Myxocyprinus asiaticus. Next base: position 5,480,251 of record NC_059378.1, on the reverse strand, counting down.
GCAATTCACACAAAGCAGTTACTTGAATACACATTTTCTATGATGAACATGTTTTCAATTACTGAGTTTAACCCTCCTATTGCGTTCAGAATCTGCATACACCTTTTGCAATCGCGGGTCAGTTTTGACCCGGTGGAGTTTAAGCTTATAAATAATTCATAACTTGACGGTTTTATCTAAAAATATATATTGTAAGTCATTCATGTGTTTTTAACTGTTCATACATGTAAAAAAAAGAAAAAAAAAAAAGAAAGAAATTTTGCATGTTAACTGACAAATATAAAAGTTATTAATTAATATGCCTTTTTTTATATAATAAAAGGTAGAACTTCTTTGACATTTCTAAATATACATTAACTACAGCAAAACCAGTGTGATACACATGAAGACAAATTTGTATCTAAATATAACATAATATACAATTTATATTAACATCTAATGTGAGAATTACTAGTAATTTGAATTAATTTCCTATTACTCATAACTGCTCAATTCAACTTGATGATTAAAAGTTCTTTAACCATCATATTCTTTTCTAACTAAACATCATCAAAACAACATTAATACTTCTTTACTATGTTTTTAAGCTAAATCTATTCCATTTACTTGAACTGTTGAATGTTGATGTGTGAGTTTGCTGTAAGCTGGTTTTGCATCAGATGGCTGCAGAGTAAAATGTGGACAATTTCCTCTTTCAAGCCCTTTTTAGACTACTAGACTAATGTGTGCATGAACTTTTGCTCTCCTCACACCCCCTTTAGATAGTAGCAGCTTTAATTTAGTTGATTTGTTATGTTTGTTAGGTAGTTTATATATGGTGTAACCCTGAGAAAACATCTGATTTTCTTGCCTCAAAAATTCATGATATTTGTAAAAAAAAAAACAAAAAAAAAAAATTCACCTTGTAAAATATGTTCGAAAACTTGTTTGATATTGATGATTAAGTTGCGTACACATTTATTCAAGGTGCAAGAAAAGTATTTTAATACCTTTTACTTGATGGTTACACTACGTGATATTTTTAATTATTGAATAAGTCATTAAATAATGTTTTTGTTGGGAAAAACAAATGAAATCAACATGGACTGAAAGATTAAGTTTCTAAGAAACTTGACAGATTTAAAAATGTTATCACCTCGGACGACCTTATTTGTCAGTGACCCATAACCAAAATGGCAAATAGATAATGTAAATGTAACATTGAAACTTCTAATGTAACTGTCTTTGTCATGTAAATTCGGTAACACTTTACAATAAGGTTCCATTTGTTAGCATTAGTTAACAAAATTAGTTAACATGAACTAACTGATTATTAACTATTTACTGAATAATAAATGCTGTAAAAAATATATTGTTCATTGTTAGTTCATGATACCTAATGCATTAACTAATGTCAACGAATGGAACCTTATTTTAAAGTGTTACCATATGTAAAACTTATCATAATACTATTTACTGATGTAGTCTGTTTATCTTGTGAAGAGGAAAGCACAGACATAGAATGGCAAATTATGTTACAGAAATTAGATTTCTACATTCTGTTTTGAAATGGAGCAAAGAAGTCCTTTCCGATCGACTATGCAATATTTAGACATGTTTCTGCCGATATATGAATATTGTAAATCTACCATGTTTGGTTACAAAATTGCTTGATGCAAAATGAAATGTGGCGATGCAGTTCAACAAAACATCCCGTTTTTTCCACATCTCTCTCTGTCCAGTGTTTTTTTCTGTTTCACAGGACTTATCTGAGAGCACACAGCTGTTTCTCCCTTCAACTGTAAAATGGCTGTCACATATCAGAGAGTTCTCACCCTCACAAGCTGTTTCTCTTTCTCGCACTGTCTGGGCCTGTTCCACCACCAGACGCCCGAGTCAACTTGAAAATCTCACGAGAAGTTGTGCGTTATATTTTTGGATATTTCATACTTAAAGTGATGCTATGTACAGGGTTGGGAGGATTACTTTTGAAAAGTATTCCACTACAGATTACAGAATACATGCTGTAAAATGTAATTTGTAACGTACTCCGTTAGATTACTCAAGGTCAGTAACGTATTTTAAATACTTTGGATTACACCCCAACCCTGGCTATGTGTGAACAAAGCTGTGAGATTAATGGTTTGAGCACGTACAGGGTCAGGACGTGCTGACATAAGAAGCTGTTAAGGGTCATTCACAAAATTCTGACCTGACTCAATCGCTCTGTGCCGTTTAATGCCTGTGACTCGGGAGTTTATAAAAATTCTCAAATTGGACAGATAGTGAAACTAAGGCACTTCTCATTATCTAAGTGGACAAAGCAATTTGTCGACAGGTCACAGGAACAGTAAGTGATTCCGTTAGCATATGACATCACAGAGATTTATGGCATTTTGGTGCTGATGTGTGCATGGTAGCAAAACGTGTGTATAAAACAGAGAGTTGTTGCATGTGTCCTGGAATTTGACTGCAAGTTTTGTGTGTGAAAGTGTCTATAGTCAAATTGACGTACACTTAGGCTGTCAAATTAAAATTCTAAGTTCTAATATTCGTTGAATTTAAGATAAAAATTCACATTCAAATTCTAAAAAAAAAAGGGCATTAAAGTTTTGGATGTGTGCCAAGCACTGATGATGACTAACATTCTCTGGCTAAAACAGCCGCAGAATTAAACAGAATACAGGTGTCTTGAGATGCACTTTAAAGGTTAAATGAACTTTTAAATTGACACAGCGTCTAAAAAATGCATCATTACAGCACGAGACGCTGAAAAATACAGCGTGACATGACACAACGGTCAAAGACGTCCGTCTAGTGCATGCTTACATAAAAAAAGATGGACATGAGTGAACGGCCCCCAGAAATAAAGGTTTTTGGTGGCTGTGCCTTGACTCTGCCTTGCTCAATTATTATCAGAGTTAAGAGAGTTGAAATATACAGTACAGTTTCACTGTCTTGTCGCTCACCACGGTGATCTCTGATGATGACAACGGTCATTGCAGCTCGTGTCACCGGATGTCGCTCTACTCTCATTGAAAATGAATGGGATCGTTCCGCTTTGTTGCACAATGACCAAAGTTTATGACGATCCACATTGAGTCAACTTGATATTTCAAAACAATTTTTTTTTAATTCTGTCCATATGGTCATAAATTAAATGAAAAATATACTGGCTAATTCTTTTGACTTCATCATTTTACGTATGTTTAATGTATGTTTTTTTGCAGTAAACAATCGCTACAACAATGTGCTGATTGGTTTATATCAAGGAGTTTTAAAATACTATATACTGTAAATTTATATTGATTTATTGCGCCCTCTTGTAGACGTAGGAGACAACGTCAATTTCAAGTCTTTAAGATTTCCCCCCTACCTGAATTAATGTCTTTAAAATTAAAATAATTATAATCTTTCGATTTATGTTAATGTTTCAGTGAAAAATTAGAATTGTTTTTCTCAGCCCTGTTGACAGCCCTAACATGCACATTATTGGGACAATCCTGGGCTTGTGACTTGTTCAAATGATACACCGGGTAGGTAATAGTTCATAGCTTGTTTTTTACGGTGATCAAACCAACAAACTTGTGATTACCTGCCCTGAGCTTACACCACTACACCATAACTATATGCTTATTATTTTGACGTGATTAACGATTACGTGAGATTGAATGAGATTGAAGCAATCCTGGGACAATGTCTGTCTGTGCTGGGGTAACATTTCTCCTCATTGCTCCTGATGTACCAAACGCACCACCACTAAAAAGTTGTCACATTTTTCATCTAGTGTACCATGGCTTAATTACTATCACTGACATCCTGTTCTTCCTCTCACTGTTTATCTTTGCCACCATTCTCCTAGACGAGAGGACGTCTTTGAAACAACATGGATAAAGTCTGCGTGTGTCCTTTCAGAAAGAGATTGATTGACTTGATGTACGTGTCACGTGGCCGCTCTTCCCAAAGAGGGCATCTTTCCTACCATGTAAGGAGGGAGCAGAATACTAACTCGCAGCAGTCCATGTCACATCTCACACATTGGGGACTTATCTCCGTGGCAACTGGCCTGCCGTGGTATTCTAGGGCTGATCCCCAAACCATCCAAATTTAAAGGAATAGTTCACTCAATAATGAAATGTACTTAACGTCATGTCGTTCCAAACCTGCATGACTTTCAGAATCAGAATCAGAATGATCTTTATTGCCAAGTATGCTTACACATACAAGGAATTTGTCTTGGTGACAGGAGCTTCCAGTGTACAACAATACAAATACAATACAAAAACAGCAGCAAGACATAGATAATAATAAAAAATAAAAAATAAAACAAATTATACACATACGTACAGACACACACATACATACATACATACACACATACAAATGGGTAGTGCAACTGTTGACATAGGTAGTCAATCTTATGCAGAATATCTGTCTGTTTCGACTCTCAAGCAGTGATGAACAGAATGCTGATGCATTAGTTAGTTTAACTCTATTCCTCAGCTGTAGTGTGGTAATATTCCACTCTGAGCGATCGTGGAGTGATGCTGCCTATCAAACGTGCTATCGGAAATACTCTACAAGTATTTCACTCACGTTCTAGTGTTTTGTTGATGGAGAAAAAACATGAAAGACGGCAATTTCATTCTTGTATATTTCTTGTATAACTCTCATTTTTACACCGACACAGAAACCGTACTCTCCTCTGCCAAGTTGAAAATTTACGTCTTCTACCAACTCGGAAACTCAGGTATCAGGTCGGGCCCTGAGCGTGTTTGCTTACTCCATCTGTCACGACTCTCCGCTGTGATCAGTTATTCTGAAGCTGTTTAACTCTTTCAGATGTAGTGTAGACGTAATCAGAACGATCGTGGAGTGAGAGACAAGCCAATGACGTCAATGAAACTTGTGGACTGAATGTCAACTCAACACGCTTATAAAACATAAAAGAGAGTATTTTGTCACCACCAGCTGGCTGAAATCTTTAATGTCACAGGGACAAATCAAAATCCCCACATTAAGCTGCTCTTGCTCATCTGCACTGCTCTTACACTTTAGTTTGGAATGCCACAACACAAGCGGAGTAAAACAAACATTGACGTGTCCCTGTGCTGATGTGATTCCTTTATCAGCACTCTTGTAACACCTCTCATCTAATCAGATTCTAGGAACTAACTGTTGTATAAAGTTGTTTATATCTGCATTTTTGCAGTATTTTTTACCTGGATTACAGGGTTTATGTCACCATTAGGAATGTGCAAAACTACCAGTTTTCATAACTGACTAGTGTTAAGGATAATAATGTATAATTAGGCACCGTTATGTTCACGTGACCCCAATCATATGCCTTTAAAGGGATAAACTCACACAAAATGCAGCATTTCAACATGGTGACTAAAAGATATTCAACAAATAAATAGGCTAAATAACTATAACATCATACTGCACAAAACTATCAAAGTAAAAAAAGTAAGAAATAAGAAAGGCTCCAATACAGAGCGGCACAAAACCGCCTATGCACATCCTGAACCCAGAATGACCTGCTTCAGTGTAACTGGAGTGCTTCAGGGCGATCCTCCCTGCGCATTCGAAATCGCAGAAATGGCTCTAGAAAGATGTAAAATATTTAATTTCCTAAAAATGGTTCCTTTTTTGGTGCAATATGTACACTACAGTCTTCAAAGACAAAGGACAACTGGCTCTAACAAGGACAGAAAGAGATGTGGAAAACCAGAACTAAACAAGAGGATAAGTACATCAGAGTCTCTAGTTTGAGAAATAGACGCCTCACATGTCCTCAGCTGACAGCTTCATTGAATTCTACCTGCTCAACACCAATTTCATGTACAAGAGTAAAGAGAAGACTCAGGGATGCAGGCCTTATGGGAAGAATTGCAAAGAAAAAGCCACTTTTGAAACAGAAAAACAAAAAGAAAAGGTTAGAGTGGGCAAAGAAACACAGACATTGGACAACAGATAATTGGAAAAGAGTGTTATGGATTTTAACCCCATTGAGCTTTTGTGAGATCAGCTAGACTGTAAGGTGTGTGAGAAGTGCCCGACAAGACAGACACATCTATGGCAAGTGCTACAGGAAGTGTGGGGTGAAATGTCACCTGAGTATCTGGACAAACTGACAGCTAGAATGCCAAAGATCTGCAAAGCTGTCATTGCTGCACGTGGAGGATTTTTTGATGAGAACTCTTTGAAGTAGTTTAATTTCAAATTGTAATAGTAATTGCTCACGTTAGTAATGTCCTGACTATACATTGTGATCAGTTGAATGCCACTTTGGTGAATTAAAGTACCAATTTCTTTCCATAAGAGCAAAATCTGTACATTATTCCAAACTTTTGGCTGCCAGTGTACATCCATCCAGACTGCAGCTATGCTGTCCTAAACTTTGTGAGTGTAAGTGTGACTGAACTGAATGTAGTTTCCCCAGCCGGAACACGAGGCAGCCCGAACTTCTTTTCTGACATAATGATGCAAGGATACATGTAATTGTTTACACTGATTGTTTATGTACTCAATCAATAATGGCAATTTGTTAATTGTTTACCAAAAAATCTTAGGTAGTGCAACTTTAAAGACAGTGATAAATATGTCAGATTTACTTGAAGTACATCACCACTTTCATCACAATTTTGAATTTATGTTGTCATACAACAAATATAAAATGCAATGACATATATTTCTATTTGACTGTGCTCCTTATAAGTAAGGGTCAAAGGTAATCACCCATGGTTGTTTGGATGTAACATTACATCCTGAATTGTTAAACACCATGCATCAGAGGGTTAATGCGTATTCACATTTGTCCGTTCTAGTTTAGTGGAATCACGACTTGGTTAGTCTTGAGGAATTGAATGTTCATTTTAATGCTGCGTCACCAAGGTCATTTGTGATAAATTGCACACACATAAGTGGTATTTGGGGGTTTAGATTAATTGCTGTTGAAGGAGAGTTGCTTTAAATCAAAGCTGCTCTTGCATAAAGAAAAGGGGTTGAGAGGAATGAGACAGAGGTGAAAGAGAGCAGGACATTTCCATTTCTGTTTTATTTCTGGTCTGCACCCTGCAGCTCCCACTCTGCCTGCCCTCTGCCCACTTGGTTGGTGGCAGCATGTTAATGTTGTCTTTTCTGCTGACCTTTTGACCCATGTCAACAGCATAAAGCAGTATTTGGGAGTTTTAGAACATGAAAAGCATGGAAGCAAGACTTCAGGAGCATGGCATTCGTTAATCATTAGTATTACATGACTCTCTGGAATACTCTTATTGGTCAATTACGACATCCAGCGGTCTTATATTTCTGAATAATTACCTCACATCTGGGGATAAAGTGATAATTCACTGGTCAACCATGTATTGCGAGTCATCTTTTCTACTTCTTGTGTTTCAGATGCCACTTGATGTGATAGTCTATTATCTAATGCAGTGACATTCATACCATTTAAAGTATGGCTTCCAAAGTATTTTTTTTTTTTACTTTTTCAAGCATCCAAATAGTTTTGGGGGGCCACTCTATATTGAAGTTGGAACAGCCAAATGAGGTAATTGAGCTTCATAAGCCGTGCAGATGTTCAGATGTTAAACACACAGTTGGAGTAAAGATAGATGTAGACCCTTAAATGGGAAAACGTTTATATCACTTTGCATGTGATGTAAGACAGAAAATGTCTTAGTCCTGTATTACGAGAGCAGTGCTCTGTTTGGAGGATGTGCTGGCACTGATGGGAAACAGAATGCCAGATCCCGTCATGCAGAGCCGAGTCACTGAGATCTGCAGCCAAGATCGCTTAAATACTATCCAGCTTCTCTGAAGTTATATTGGATCTAAAACTCACACTACAATTGCAAAATCTGAGTATTCATAGGCAGGGGCGTGGCAACCATTATAACTGGTGGGGACATGTTCCCCTCACTTTTAGAAGCTTCAGCTGATTTACCCCCCACACACTTCTTGGGAAATAAACTTTCTATTTTAAGTTTAAGTTTTGTTTTGCTTTGTCGCATTGGAAAGCAGGGAAAAATGTAGCTGACTGCATAAAACAGTGATCTTGAAGGCCAAAGTATACTTTGGTTTTCCGCATGCTGGAAAAATAGTCAGCAGAACAGTACATCATCATTTTTGAATATCTCCGTTTTCCTTGTCTAGAGTACAACGTGAAGACGGTGTTTTCATATTGATCTTATATGTTTGATACTTTTAAATAATTGTAAGTAGTTTATACATTTTTAAAATATTAAAAATATATTTTAAAATAAATAAAATATTTAAATATTTGGTAAAAGTTTGTGATTTCATCAACTAAAATGTTATTTTTTTCGACTAAAATTATATGCCATTTTAGTCCTAATAAAATTGACTAAAATTAATGAATATGACACGATTAAATATTACCTAAATTGAAAGGACATTTTTGTCAAAAGACAAAAATTATGACTATAATAAAAAAATGTGCAGCCCAGTTTTTCTAGTCAAGCAGACAGTGTTTGCGTCTGTGCACGTAATCTGTGCATACATTAAACATGTCTGTTTGGGCTCGTGGTCTGAGATTTACTTTGAAAGGCAAGAGTGCTCGGCCATCTGAGAGACATAGCGGCACAAAGTATACCCTAGTTTTAAGATGAAACAGAAACTGCTGCAGAAACTGTTGTGTTGGTAACTGAACATGCACACGTTAAAGGGTTTGTTAACACAAAAATTACAATTCCGTCTTCATTTACTCACGCGCGTGTTGTTCCAAACATTCTTTCTTCCATGTCGCACTAAAGGAGAAATTTTTAAGAATTTTGCAATATTTTAATTTAATTTTTTTCAATGCAATGAAAGTAAATGGCCACTGAGGCTGACAGTTACTAACATTCAGCCTGCATTAAGTGTTCCACGGAACACAAAAAGTAATATTGGTTTGGAACAACATGAAGGTGAGTTTCATTTGACAAACTATCCTATTCAGTTGTAATTCTTCTATACCTAGCACCTACTTACCAATGTCTGCTTTTAAAATTAGGTAGATTACAAATGCCATGTCACGTAATGAATATTCATGAAGAAAAATGCCAAGTTTTATCATGTGCACCATTCCCACTTTTCAGACCATTCCAACACTACACCCCTTCGTAGGAACTCATTATAGTGTATGTAAAACTAGAGCATTAAATTCAGAGAAATGCATTTTAAATGTATAGTTAGATCAACATTTATACCCAGTTCTGTTATCCAAACAGACGCTGTTGCCTCATGTCATCCACCCCATGGGCTTACCGTGGCCTCGTCTGTGAGTCGCTGTGTGCTAACTAGCATGCCACTTGTTTTTGTACAGTCCACTGAGACTGAACCCAGAGCAGCTAGAAGGGTCTTCTCACAAGCAGTTTGTTTAAGTGTGTCCAGCTTTCCTGCAAAGCTCACATTAAAGGATGTATTGGCTAGTAGTACATGTGTGTCTTACAGCCTCATGTGGAATAGAACAACACAGGTGGACAGTATAGCACAACACAGGTGGACAGCATAGCACAACGCAGGTGGACAGTATAGCACAACACAGGTGGACACTATAACACCACACAAGTGGACAGTATAGCACAAACTCAGATGGACAGTATAGAACAACACAGGTGAACAGTATGGCACAACACAAGTGGACAGTATAGCACAAACTCAGGTGGACATTATAGCACCACACAAGTGGACAGTATAGCACAAACTCAGATGGACAGTATAGAACAACACAGGTGGACAGTATAGTACAACACAAGTGGACAGTATAATACAACACAGGGGGACAGTATAGCACAAACTCAGGTGGACAGTATAGCACAACACAGGTGGACAGTATAGCACAAACTCAAGTGGACAGTATAGCACAACACAGGTGGACAGTATAGCACAACACAAGTGGACAGTATAGCACAAACTCAAGTGGACAGTATGGCACAACACAGGTGGACAGTATAGCACAAACTCAGGTGGACAGTATAGCACAACACAAGTGGACAGTATAACACAACACAAGTGAACAGTATAACACAAACTCAGGTGGACAGTATAGCACAACACAGGTGGACAGTATAGCACAACACAGGTGGACAGAATAGCACAAACTCAGGTGGACAGTTTAGCACAACACAGGTGGACAGTATAGCACAACACAGGTGGACAGTATAGCACAACACAAGTGGACATTATAGCACAACAGAGGTGGACAGTTTAGCACAAACTCAGGTGGACAGTATGGCACAAAACAAGTAGACAGTATAGTACAACACAAGTGGACAGTATAACACAAACTCAGGTGGACAGTATAGCACAACACAGGTGGACAGTATAGCACAACACAGGTGGACAGTATAGAACAAAACAGGTGGACAGTATAGCACAACACAAGTGGACAGTATAGAACAACACAGGTGGACAGTATAGCACAACACAGGTGGACAGTATAACACAACACAAGTGGACAGTATAGCACAAACTCAGGTGGGCAGTATAGCACAACACAAGTGGACAGTATAACACAACACAAGTGGACAGTATAACACAAACTCAGGTGGACAGTATAGCACAACACAGGTGGACAGTATAGCACAACACAGGTGGACAGAATAGCTCAACACAGGTGGACAGTATAGAACAACACAGGCGGACAGTATAGCACAAACTCAGGTGGACAGTTTAGCACAACACAGGTGGACAGTATAGCACAACACAGGTGGACAGTATAGCACAACACAAGTGGACATTATAGCACAACAGAGGTGGACAGTATAGCACAAACTCAGGTGGATAGTATAGCACAAACTCAGGTGGACAGTATAGCACAACACAGGTGGACAGTATATCACAACACAAGTGGACAGTATAGAACAACACATGTGGACAGTACAGCACAACACAGGTGGACAGTATAGCACAAACTCAGGTGGACAGTATAGCACAACACAGGTGGACAGCATAGAACAATACAGGTGGACAGCATAGCACAACACAGGTGGACAGTATAGAACAACACAGGTGGACAGTATAGCACAACACAAGTGGACAGTATAGAACAACACAGGTGGACAGTATAGCACAACACAAGTGGACAGTATTGCACAAACTCAGGTGGACAGTATAGCACAACACAAGTGGACAGTATAACACAACACATGTGGACAGTATAGCACAAACTCAGGTGGACAGTATAACACAACACTGGTGGACAGTATAGCACAAACTCAGGTGAACAGTATAGCACAACACAGGTGGACAGTATAGCACAACACAGGTGGACAATATAACACAACACATGTGGACAGTTTAACACAACACAGGTGGACAGTATAGCACAAAACAAGTGGACATTATAGCACAACAGAGGTAGACAGTATAGCACAAACTCAGGTGAACAGTATGGCACAACACAAGTAGACAGTATAGCACAACACAGGTGGACAGAAACCAAGAGAGAAAATGGGTGACTGAGTTTGAAATGGAGCATATACTGGTACGTCTATTGGTTTTAAACATGTACTGTAACTACTTATCATCTATCTGTAATGTTTGGAAAATTTCTGTCAGAAGCAAGATACTTTGCTGGTGCTAAGTACATGCTGGTTTGCTTACATCTAATTCAGAGAGACAGCAAGTGAAAAAAATAATAATAAATTATATATATATATATATATATATATATATATATATATATATATATATATATATATATATATTTAGAGTGAGAGGGAGAGAGAGAGAGAGAGAGAGAGAGAGAGCAGCTAAATGTTAAAGTGAATAATGACATGTCATAGGGCACTTACACCGCTCATGGGCAAAAAACCTCAAATCCCCAAACTAAAAGGACTGCACCAGAGACAAATTCGATTAGCCAAGTGAAGCGGAGCAGCCATTTGAGTGAATGTGTGTGTGGGTCAGGGTTGGTATCTTTGTGTGTTTGGTGTGCTCTACCTCATTTCTGTATGTGCGGCTCTAGTGTGATAGAGAAAGCAGAGTGATGAAGCACAGAGAAAGGTCTGTTACCCATAGTTGTAGCATACTTATTTTGTTATAGTGTGATAAAGGGATAGTTCACCCAAAAATGAAAATTCTCTCAACATTCGTTCGCCCTCATTGTTCCTAACCCGTATGATTTTCTTTCTTCTGTGGAACACAAAATAAGATATTAGGTAAAAAGATAGCCTCAGTCACCATTCACTTTCATTGAATGGAAAAAAGATGCAATGAAAGTGAATGGTGACTGAGGCTAACATTCTGTATGACATCACCTTCTGTGTTTCACAAAAAACATCAAATGTGTTTGGAACAGCATAAGGGTGAGTATATGATGACAACATTTTCTTTTTTCGGTGAACTCTTTTAAACATGGCATGTTCTAATGTTTTGATGTTACAAGCTCAATAGCTACAATGTTTTTAGAACAAAATGTATAAATTTTCTAAAGAAAAGGTAAGTAGCGCATGCCTGTGCAAAACCCGCTGTATTGTGGGTGGATGCCAAAAGTGCTTTGAGCAGGGGCGGCCTTTGCCTATTCTGTTTGAAACGATCTTACAGTATGACTATCATGATCGTTCTCCCTTCGAAGTGCCATCCAAAGCCAAAGATTATGCCATTGGGAATGCTGGGTAAGTCAACTTTGTGTGTGTGCGTGTGCCTGGGGGCAGGACTATTTGAGCTCAAGGCGAGAAACATAGCAAAGGCCAAGCATAACAAGGAGGGTTCGGAAGTAAAAATCCCTTTCATTTTTTGGGGGGGAATTTATTTTTAACTGAAACAGATGTGAAAGTGAAACTAAACAGGCGCCACATGTGACTTTCAGATGTGAAAGGAGATTTAGAGTAAAAAAAAGGACTTAAGTATTGCTCTGTTTCTCATCCACAAATATCATATCGCTTCTGAAGACATGGATTTAACCTCTGGAGTCATATGGATTAGAGGTCTGCAACCCGACCCGGGCCCGACGGGACCCGAGAACCTGATGGGTTTCGGGTGAGGTTCGGGTCAGTTTTTCAAGTAGGACTTCGGGTTCGGGTCGGGTTCGGGTTTGTATGAATGAAAAATAAACAGGCTAACCGAACTTGTTTCGCGCACGTGCTCTCACTCACAGACACGTGCGAACGGATGAGTTAGGGGCTGTTCACACCAAACGTGTTTTTGCACGTTTTCCCATTGTTTTCCTATGTAAACACATACTGAATGAGTGTCTTTGACATTTGCACCACGTCTCGCTTTTTCTGCAGCGTCTCACGCAGGACCGGCACATTTGAAACACCACACCATGTCAAGTTAAAAAGAACTTCAAATTTTCAAAAACGCATGTCGAGAAACCTGCGCTCTGTTTCATTCATTGTGCTGCATCTAAATAGTTTTTAGCACACTTGTCTCAAAGATTCAACAATTTGAACAAGTTCAGGCTGCACAGAGGGGACTGTTGCATTGTTTCATATTATTCCAGATTGTTCTGCACCAAGTGAAGTTTCAGCAAATAAACGGCAAGGCAATGCTTTTTCCCCCTTCTGCTCTAGTGTACTAAGGGGCTGCTGTGCCTTGTTAAAACTGTGTATGTTTACTGTTTCAGTACTGTTACGAATGTTGCCTATATGCTTACATAAAATAAAGCCTATTGCAACAGTTCTTGCTAGGAGAAGAAATTAGATAGTAAGCCATTTCGGGTTTGGGTCAGGCTTAAAATCTGACGTATTGTTCTGGCCAGGTAGGGTCGGGCCACACATTTTAAGGCCGTGCAGACCTCTAATATGGATTACTTTTATGTTTCCTATATGTGATTTTTCGAGCTCTAAAGGTCTGGCCACCATTTACTTGCATTGTATGGACCTACAGAGCTGAGATATTCTTCTAAAAATCTTTGTGTTCTGCTGAAGACAGAAAGTCATACTCATCTTAGAAGGCATGAAGGTGAGTAAATGATGAGAGAATAAAAATTTTGGGGAGAACTATCCCTTTAAGCTGGGATAAGATAAAGTATTTAACTTAAAAAAAAAACCAGCACATCAGCTGAAGCCTTACATTACATATAATGTCCTTCTCAGCAAAAAAATAAAAAATATAAAATAGCTTACAACTAGTGCCAGCATGTCAATCAACAGCTACTTATTCAGTAGCGGGACCTCTGGGAGATGTAGCACTGACGAAGTTAAGCCACAGACTAGGGAGGGCTTTACTATAGTGAACTGGGAGAAATGTGCACTCCTGACAGCACCTGTCTGCACTGCTGCTGTCACATGCCACTGCCACTCTCACTACTGTCATCTCTGATGCGTTGCACTGAGGCGGACATTGCTTGACAAAGGAATCATTCACCACATCATTTATTCACATCATGTTGGTCCAACCCCTTTTGGAATGACTTTCTTTGTGCCGTGGAACACAAAATTATGTTCTGAAAGGAAAATGAAAGGAAAAGAGGACAGGGGCTGTCAAGCCCTAAAATAACAAAAGCATTAAAATAGCAAAAAGGTTAAGTCCATACAGCTCTTTATACACTCTGTGATGATTTCACAAATTTTAATCTATTTCACTTGTTATTCACTGATAATTCTCCCCTTATGCCAAATCTCTGAAATGAACTACAAAATGGTGTACCGGTGCCATTAGTCATGTTTCCATCCAAGTTCTGAATTAAATATATGCAAAATATTGCACAACAATTTGTAAATAAAGCAGTGGCTCCACCCCATGTGTATAAATCATCGCTTCTGGGGAAACTGGGACGAGATAAAAATGAAAATAGAAGTTGATCCCACTGTAGCTCTTTAATTAACTGCTATAAATATCTTGCAATGGAAATTTGGGAACACAGTCTTGAAGTCGTGCATAATTGTTCCATCAATTCTAGACATTGTCTCTTACAATTTAAAGTGCTTCATTATTCTAAGAAGAATTTGAACAAATTATTCCCAGAAGTATCCTCTCAATGTGACAAATGTCAGTCCTTAGATTCAAACTTGTCTCATTGCTATGCCCTTTGTCCGAAGATACAATGTTTTTTCAAACACTCCCAACAAACATCTTGAGCGGATCCTATATTAGTATATTAGTTATATTTGGAGTTTCTGAAAAGTTTGTAAGTCTTACATTTGTGCAGCAACAGTTCGTCTCTTATGGAATAGTTATTGCCAAAAAACGTATTCTTATGTTCTGGGAGAAAGCAGAAGTGCCAGCAATTAAATTGTGGCTTACAGAATTAACTAGCACATTACACTTAGAAAGAATCAGGTATACTCTAAAGAAAAAACTTCCATTATATGAAAAGATCTTTTATTTATTTCTTCAGAAATGTGATGATTAGTTTTTCTATAATTATGCCTCACTTTTTCTATTAGATAGCACTGTTGGGTTGCGTTCTGGAGGGTTAGGGTTGAGATTGATGTTTTTTTTTTTTTTTTTTTTTTTTTTGTCTTGTTAGCAGTTTATAATTTTGTATTTTCCTTGCTTATTTGATTATTTATTTATTTATTTTTACATTTAAATCAGTATTGCTATTACTACTGGGATTTCACTTCCTTTCATCCTTTTATTTATGTACTGTAACTGTGAAGTTTTATGTTTTTGTTTAAAAAAACTTAAAATGTGCAGTTGCAAAAAATATCATTTTGTGAAATTTCAAATAAAAAATATTTAATCACATAAATAACTTGCGGTTTAGAGCGCTCAGATAAAATGTTCTAACAAACTTGTTCTATAAGAATATATTCGGTAAATATGTTTCCATTGTATTTTTCCACCGTCTTCATAGCAAAAGAAAAATGTATCCACCTCATGTGAGTTTTTTTTTTTTTTTTTTTACTTGGTGTTTCCATCCAGCATTTTTTTATGCAATATTCCAAAATGTGCATAAAAATACGTGGATGGAAACCCATCTAGTGCAGCCAAATCCCATTGGCACAGTCTCTTATTGGATCTTCTGATGATGTCCAAGCAGCCTCAGTCTTCTGTTGTTTAAATCCCATTGGCTCTCATTTATCTCATATTTGATTTGAGAGCTACAGCAAAGTGGAAGATTTTCTGGGAGCAACTGCTAATATTTCTGTCTGTTCATCACGCAAACATATTATATGGGTTAAAAGGACTTGGAATAGTGTTCACGAGTCACATGGACCACTTTTATGATACTTTTATGGGGGCGTTGTCGTTATTTTACAGCTTGACATACCGAGTCCTCTTTCTCTTTCATTATATTGCATAGAACGGCCAGGATATTCTTAGAAAACTCATCGTTTGTTTTCCATGCAAGAAAGAAAATCACTGGGTTTGGAACAACATGAGGGTGACAAATGATGAAACAATTTTTATTTTGTGTGAACTATCCCTTTAACTCCGAGAGGCAGACAGTTTTCTCTATTTCATGCTCTGTTGCTTCGGCCACACAGTTATTAACTGGAACAAGCCTGTATTTCAGTGACCTTTGATCTATGACTATATTAAATAAAACTCTTGAAATGACTACTATAATAATGCATGCACTATAATACTCCACACTGTTACTATTTGTCCCCTGTTGCTGACATTTAAAAGAGGGTTGACAACTTTTTTTATGCCATTTGGTTTGCAATTCTGAGTTGCTATGAAAACAGCAAAATTGACTCAACTAATGTTGTGAGTTCGGGTCGGGACTATCTTTTTATTTCATCAACAATAGAGCGCTACAGTGCCCGTCCACTTTTTCAGCCATCTTGATTCCTGAAATGTATTTCTCTTTAATTGTTTTCCATTGGGATTTAAAAGACCCTTCATTAAAGAGTTCTAAGCCATGAACCAAACCAACCAGCTCCGAGGTGAATCACAACATTACAAACTTGGATTTGAAGCAAAAAAAATTTTTTTTGAAAAAAGGTACAAGACTGTGTACTTACCGTCTTTCATGAGGAAATGAACTAATAACATTAAAAGCATTGTGAAAGATGTAATCGAATTAAAAATGATGAGAAAATATAAAACTATTGTTTTAAAGTTGTTTAGAAGTATAGAAACATTTTAATTTCATTGCAAAATATTCAGAGCTATACAAGTAGTAGTTTAAGAGTGTAGGGACACCGACTCGATTGCATCATTCACATTATGTCATACGAGTGGGAGGTCACTGCAGTGCTTGTTTGGTGCGCTTTGGTGGCCACAAGTCTCTGATTGGTGGATCATGGGTAGTGTAGTTCTTCACCTGCAATTCTACTTTTAATAAATGAAATAATGCCGACTGATGGCTTCAACAGGAGCATATACTATCGCATATACCCTCGGAGCGCACGGTAGGTCTGTCTTTAAAGGTTTGCAAGTTATTGTTAAAAATTATTTGCCTGTTGAAAAAATGTAAGAGATTTTTCCTTTCGTAACCAGACTGTTGTGCTTTATTGTTTGAAAACAGTGTTCATTTTTGCATTTCTGTTCAGTGGTGCAAAAATGACACTCTTCAGCTTTAAAGAGTGACACTACCATAAAAGCACTGTGGCCTTACAATCCCTCGATGAAGCAAAATAAAGTGGCACCGCTTTCTTTGATAGCCTCGTCATCATTTGGCTGTCACGCTCACATAAACGCCTCCTATAATAACACGGGTGTGAAGGATGCTGAGATGCGGCTCGAGTTATACAACACTAACGCAGTTGAATGGCAAACCACAGCCCGACGGAGGATAAGGGACGACATAGAGCAGGTGTCAAGCAACGTGATAAGGGAATGATAAAATTAATGGATGTCACCTCCAGCTTGGCCTGTTTGTTTTCTCTTTTTTCTACTTTTTCTCTCATGGTGGATTGTGTCTTTCTCGCCTCATGGTGTTCCAGAAAGGGAGGTGAGGGATTCGCACCCAATCACTCCTGCTGAGATGTGACACAGTTAAAGAAAATGAGACTGTCCCCACCACGACGAAATCGATGCTGTACCCTTACTGTCCATACTTTTTAATTTCCTCTCACCAAAAGTCCAGATCACGGGAGACTGGTGATTAAAGAGTTGAAACAGAGAGAAAAGCTTGATAGACTCACCTCAACCAAGGGAAAAAAAGTAAACAAAATACAATGGGTCTCATTTTCTTCCCATATGCACGTATTTGTTCGTAAAACCTCACAGAGATATCGTGTAGATATAGGGACAGTAGTTATAGGCCAAAATTTGTCAACTTCATCAAATGCTTTTGAGACAGCGAGATGCTTTTTTTAAATAACAAATTAAGAGTGTTACATTCACAACATAACCACTTCAGAAAAAAGTTAAACATTTTCTGTCAATTTAAATCACATTTGGCATTTTATAACACCTCATAACACATTCTATAAACAAATGAAGCTCCATTGTGAATGGATCAGTCAATGTGAGCCCATTTTGAATATTTTTCATAACAGATCTATTCGCCCCACTTAAAGGAATATTCCGGGTTCAATACAAGTAAAGCTCAATTGACAGCATTTGTGGTATAATATTGATTTCCACAAAAATAAATTATGACTCGTTCTTCCTGTTCTTTAAAAAAAAGAAGAAAAATCTGGGTTACAGTGAGGCACTTACAGTGGAAGTGAATGAGGCTAATCCGTAAACGTTTCCCCGTTGTACTCTACTATTTTTACACTTTTCACATCATTTAGAAAAATATCAGCAAGACTGGAAATTATGCCCTGTATAAATATTCTGCTCATACGTTATATTTACCTTGAATTTTCTTTAATTTCTTCAGTCGCTTGGCTTATATTTAATCTCAAGCATGCTCTTCACTGACAACTTGGTTAACCCTTTAAGCTCAGATGGGGGAAAAAAAATTATCATCAAAATATTAATAACTATAGTTTTGACCAACACAAAAAAGGTATCGTTTGAAAGCTTAGAGGCTCTACTTTCCAATGCAAGTAGGCATCACGACCAAAACTGAACAAGTGCTTTGAAATTTGCAGACAAATCAGAAGTGTTCCGTTTTGATCATTTATAAAAAATAAAAAAATTGCACTGTACATTTTATTGCAATCATGAGTTGATGAGTTTAAAAACATAAATCTCATCAAATAGCCATGTGTCATATGTTGTTGGAAAGCTCTCAAAGAGTAGAATACAAAAATATAGCATTATTATTATTGTCTTTAACAATTATGTTGGTGTTGCTTATATGCTGTGTTTTTGCTTATAACTTTACGAAAACTTAACAGAACATAAAATATCACATTGCATTACTTAAAGGAGGTGATTATCTTTAAAAGCCCACACACAAGGCTATTAGATGCATAGATCATTTGATAATCCACACGAAGCACAATGTTACATATGGCCACCAGGAGATGGCGCTATGTAAATAACATAAATTCAATGCAGACTCATCGAGTCAAAAGGCACTCATTCTGTAAAATCTCATTACTAAAATCATGTCTGCATGCTATGCAAACCACTAGTCATTGTTGTGTTTGCATGTGTAATTAGTTCTTATGTACAATTATTATGTTTTTTATTTGTTTGGAGAGACTTTTGGACACTATGATATATAATATCATGGTGTAATACTATGTAATACTATAAACTTTGATTGCTTTGTTGAATCAACACAAAACAAAATTCAGATACAGTTGACATGATTGGGACAACAAAGGCAGTTTTTTGGAGCCACCTTATTTTGTATTTTATTTTATTTTTTTGGTCGAGTTACAAGCCTTTAATTTTGAGTATGCCACTGAAACAGGAAATCTTTAAAAACACCTTCAGAGCTTAAAGGGTTAACAAGTACATAAACTTTAACCAGCCTGGTTAGCCGGTCTCCCAGCCTGGCCAAGCTGATTAGATTGATCTTTTTTATGGTTTTTCGGGTTTTTGGTCACTTTTTGGATGGTTAGATAGGGGACTAGCTAACCAACCATCTAGACCAGCTTGTTTCAGCTTGGCCAGGTTGGGAGACCAGTTAGACCAGCTCCTGGCTGAAACCAGACTTAGCTGGTTTGCCAAGACTAGTCAGGTTTTAGTGGGGTTTGGGGCACTTTTAAGCTAGTCAGGCTGGGTGACCAACTTAAACCAGCTCAGACCAGCAAAACACTTTAGGCATGTTTTAGCTGGGTTGCATCTTGTATGGCAATTGTGCTATTTCTTCTTCTTCTTCTTCTTTTTTTTTAAGAAGCTCTCATGTTTAATGTATTTCTTGTTTATACTGGTCAGTTATGTAACAAGGGTGTTAAGAATCAACATTCTCCTAGCTCAAGATCAGATGTGTCTGTGACAGAATTTCATTTATGCATTCAAAGTTTATGTTGATTGTTCAGCTGGTTCCCGCTTCCACCTTGCCCATCCTTTACCTGTTACAGTATCCATCTCCTGCTTTCAACACCAGCTCTTCTTTACGACAACACATTAGCCCGCCATGGCACAAAGTTGGCATTCTCACACCCTTTTACTCTGCCCACAGCTTTAGACTTGACAGCTGCCTGATCGTTTTGAATGTCCACCACATTCTGAGATCAGCTCAAAGGAAGGTGACATTTACAGTATTTCCAAAGCCTCATCCTCTGGGAAAAGTTTGCCCTTTTTACTTTGTTCTGGGACCAGATAGCTCTGTCCAGATGCTTATATTTAACAATTGTCAGATACCCATTAAAGCTGCTCTCACAATTGAATGAAAGGGCAACATCCACCAACACCTTTTGTTTTTATGTTACCCCACCCTCTGGCTCAACCTGCACTGGACATCCGCCTCCACAGGCCATCAGCACCCTGCCAACCCAAACAACATGCTGCATTTGACATTAAATACTTATTGATGTGTGGGGCTTTAATTGCATCTGGAGAGCTTTCAGTCTACTTCCTCCCAGTAGTTGACCCTCCCGTCCCAAACCAAACCTACACATTCATCGGCTCATGCTGGGAAGTGTTGGTAGAGTTGCCCTTTAGAAATGCATAAACAAAACTAAAGGTCTGCTGAGTTAGTGGTTTATTTGCAATAATTATTTTTCATCTCACTCCCCAAAAAAAAGCACATGAAGGGTTCAACATGTTTATTCTTGAAAGAGCTCTATAAAGATGTTATTTTATGGCTCATTAATTATTAATAAACTATGTAAGTGATGATAATTCAGTGCAAACAAACACCAGGGTCTGGTCAACAGCATATGTTGTGTTTCAGATGCTGGTGTGCTGCAAAAATTCCTTCTTATTTAGCTTACACTCAACCATTGCCATGGGTTTGGAACTGAACTGTCTATTTGTTCAGTCAACAGCATTTGGGAAAGCTGTTTTCAAACAACGTTTATTTTTATTTATTTATTTATTTATTTTGCAATTCCCTTTGGTGGCACTAGTGACAAATTACACTTATTTTAAAGGCTGATTTATACTTCTGCATTGAACCTATGGCCTAGGCTCCACGTAGTGGCCAACACATTGGTTTGCATTTACAGTGCATTCAGACCCCTTAATTTATGCTAAAATGCTTTAAAATATTTTTTCACATCAATCTACACCATAATGACAAAGCAAAAACCAGATTTTTGATAACTTTGCAGATTTATTAAAAAGAAAAAACTGAAATATCACATTAAGTATTCAGATCCTTAACGCAGTACTTAGTTGAAGCAACTTTGGCAGTGATTACAGCCTCAAGTCTTTTTGGGTATGATGTGACAAGCTTTGCACACCTGGATTTGTATATTTTCTGCCATTCATCTCTGCAGATCCTCTCAAGCTCTGTCAGGTTGGATGGGGACCGTCGGTGGACAGCCATTTTCAGGTCTCTCCAGAGATGTTCGATTGAGTTCATGTCCGGGCTCTGGCTGTGCCACTCAAGGACATTCACTGAGTTGTCCCTAAGACACTCTTACATTGTCTTGGCTGTGTGCTTAGGGTCATTGTCCTGTTGGAAGGTGAAACTTCGGCCCAGTCTGAGGTCCTGAGCTCTCAGGACCAGGTTTTCATTAAGGATATCCTGTATTTTACTGCGTTCAACTTTCCTTCAACCCTGACCAGTCCCCCAGTCACTGCCACTGAAAAACACCCCCACAGCATGATGCAACCGTTTGCTTCACTGTTGGGGTGGTATTGTGCAGGTGATGAGCAGTGCCTGGTTTTCTCCAGACATGACACTTGGATTTGAGGCTAAACAGTTCAATCTTCATTTCATCAGACCAGAGAATCTTGTTTCTCACAGTCTGAATCCTTTAGGTACTTTTATATGTGTCTTGCACTGAGGAGAGGCTTCCGTCTGGCCACTCTGCCATAAAGGCCAGATTGGTGAATTGTTGCAGTGATGGTTGTCCTATTGCAAGTTTCTCCCATCTCCACAAATGATCTCTGGAGCTCAACCAGAGTGGCAATCGGGCTCTTGGTCACGTGTCTTACCAAGGCCCTTCTCCCCTGATTGATCAGTTTGGCCAGGCAGGCCAGTTCTAGGAAGAGTCCTGGTTGTTCCAAACTTCTTCCATTTAAAAATTATGGAGGTCACTGTGCTCTTGGGAACCTTCAATGCAGCCAAATGTTTCTTTTTGTAGCCTTCCCCAGATCTGTGCCTCGACACAATCCTGTCTCTGAGCTCTGCAGACAGTTCCTTTGACCTCATGGCTTGGTTTTTGCTCTGATATGCATTTTCAGCTGTGAGAACTTATATAGACAGGTGTGTGCCTTTCCAAATCATGTCCAATCAATTGAGTTTGCCACAGGTGGACTCCAATCAAAGTGCGGAAACATCTCAAAGATGATCCAGAGAAATGGGATGCACCTGAGCTAAATTTCAAGTGTCATAGCAAAGGGTCTGAATACTTATGTGATATTTCAGTTTTTTTCTTTTTAATAAATTTGCAAAGTTATCAGAAATCTGGTTTTTGCTTTGTCATTATGGGGTATGGAGAGTTGATTGATGTGAAAAAAAATTATAATTTAAAGCATTTTAGCATAAGGCTGCAACAACAAAATGTGATTAATTACAAATTAATTAATAACTATACCTGGCTTGGCGAAATCTATATAGGTGTCTATTTAAATCTTTACATATGATGAGCTGCAAACTTCTGGCAAACATTTGCGGCGAATTACAAACTCATTTGCATATGAAAATAACGAGCAGCAAACTTGTGTCAAATTTGCGGCAAGTTTACATTTTTTGTAAGGTAACGTTAAAAAAATACAATGAGCACATTTGTTTCACTCACAAACTATTATTTTTAGCCATATTGAGTCACTCACAATTTTGTCAAGATCTATGAACCATGGTAGGTTGTTTTGGGGCTTGTTTTAATCGCAGTGCTGTGCTGCAAGTAATGATGTGCAATTTCCCACATTCTGTTTATGTTTTATTAATGACTACGTGAAAATGATAACATACATACTTGTTTTTGTCGCGTTTTCATTTATTGCCTCATGAAACATACAGAATATGGGAAATGGCATGTCGTTACTTACAGCAGATGATCCTGAATTAAAACCAGCCACAAATCAACATAAAAAGGTGCAGAGATGTTGAAATAATCCACACAGAGCGACATGAGCTTGGCTCACACGCCTCTCACTAACACAGACAGACTGTGTGTGCGCAAGCGCACTGTCGATTGGGGCTGCCCGGGTCTCTGCCTGAATGAAAGAAGCCGCAGGCAGTCAAAGATTCTCAGCCGCAATAAATAAACTGTAACAAATTGTCTGTGAAAATACCGGCAGTAATTCCATTATCAGTGCGATAATATTTTGATTTACCGTTTGTCGGCCAATAATATCAGCTGCCAATATATCATGCATCCCTACAAAAAAACATTATAAAGGTGACCATACGTCCTCTTTTTCCCGGACATGTCCTCTTTTTTGGACCTGAAAAAAGTGTCCGGCCAAGATTTCAAAATTGGTAAAAATGTCTGGGATTTGGCTTTCTTCATATTGACGTGCATTAGGACTCTCATACATTCTGTGTATTTGATACTCCGCACCAGTTTTCATGTTCATGTGTCCTTACGTGATTATTCTGGCAGAGAGCGGCAGACTAAGGGTGCTTGGCTGCAGCCTCGTTAGGCTGGATATCTCGGCTGCCACATCATCAAGCACAGTCGAAGGCCATCTCAATTTTGAGGACACTTGGGCTGTGTCTCACTTCACTTTTAACATCCACTTGCTAACTCCCCTAAGCACTCCTTCTTGGGGGAATCCCCGCCGCCATTTTAGTAGTCTGTTCTACTTCGTTCAGCGAGAGAGGGAAGTTTCTGTTGACAGACCCTCAATCCTTCAATTTTGACCGAGGGAGTGAGCCTACTCTGATGTATGCTTCAGGCAGCTCCATATCCCACAGTGCAGCTTGATTGTGACGTGACAGCATATCATCAGCCCCACCCCCACACAACTCTAATGTGAAATGAAAGTGAAGTTAGGTCAGTTAATCAGTTTAGAAAAGTTATATTGAGATTTAACAGCATAATACTTGTAGCTAACTTAAACTATCAGTTTGTCACACAGTTAGAGCCTATGTGTTCATTGTTATGTTAACATTTTCGTTTGTGTAAATCTTGATTAATCCTTTCTAACAATTAATTCTAATAAAAAAATAAATAAAAATAAATAAACATACGAGATTTATACATAAGCCTCTGAAATTACAACTAAACTTTATCTGAATATGTGGTTGCATCAATCTCTGAAAACATTGTTTTCTCAGGTGCAAAAATCACTTAATAATTCCATAAATTGACATCAGCCTACTACGTGCTCCAGGTGATCATGGGTTTAGGGTGTTCCAGTTAAACCTACTGCACAGGTTCTGCCAGTAGTGTGCACTCGTGCAACGTAAGCAATGACATACATCCGAGTCTGTGAGATGGAGGGAAGTTAGCGAGGGAAAGGCATAAAAATTTGAAGTGGAACGCAGCCTTGGAAGGCAGCCTTGTTTCACAGCCTTATTTGCCATATTTTTAGGATGCATCGGGTGCATCCTTTGCGCCTTCAATCACCCACAATCCTTTGCACAGTCACAAATTATTTTAAAAAAAGGGTGGGAAACGAGTTGCGTGACCACGGAGGTGGTCACTTTTATGATGCTGCTTCCTTTTTTTTCTTTCTCTCTTCAAGTTGTTATTCACATTTGCACCAAAATAATATGTAGAAAAATAAAAAATGCAAGTAATTTACACAATACAACAAATTAGAATATACATAGCACAAAAAATCAAATAAAATCAAATTAATAAAAGGGCAATTACATGAATTTGAAAAGCTTTGAAAGTTTTATAGCTTTTACAAGTCTAGGGTTCTGTTGTTTTTGTTTTTATTTTTCCATATTTGAAAGGGTTTAAATAAAAATTCTAAGATCAGTGTTGCAAAATGTATTATATAAAGGCTTTTTGAGTGACTCTAGCTTTGTGAATAAAATATTTTGCTAAAATAATTAAGGCATTAAGGACATATTTCTCATTTTCTGAAGTATATGGGTTTTCTATACAAAGTAAAATATCACATGGTTCTAAGCTTATGGTTTGCCATGCACACTTACTAGACTGTCTCATTCTAGCATTGAGTGCTGAGGAGGAGTCTAGCCTACAGCCTCAGAAGGACTGGTCTAGGAAGGACACAGCCTTACTGTGGGAAAAACATAGGTTTCTTTGAAGCTGATTAGATAATGTGAATAATGTGAAACAGAATTCTGTCGTTAACATTCTGTCATAGTCCTCCTAATAACTGGAATATTTTTGAAAAATCATGCCACCTAAATACATTCCTTTTTAAATGGCCTGTCATAAATAAACATTAGTTTGGTTGTCCCATATAAAGTATGATATTTATTCACAAGAAATGGAAAGTCATAATTGCAGTCCTCGGTCACAGCCACGCCCGCCCCCTACATATTTTCCATGTGCATCTAATTAATTGTGAAGTTTTATGTTAATATGGCCTAATTCCAAGGATAATTTGAGGGATCCTTTAAAGGCTTCCGTTCTTGGGCCGGTCTGAGGTCTTTGGGGATGCGGGATGGGAGGAGACTTAATTTTACACATGCAAAGTTAACTATGTAACTTCAATAGAGAACTTTCCCTTTGGGAACAAGCACCGTTATGGAAGACATGAGAGATGTTCTAGATACATCTCCACTTTCCTTTTATTGCAAGGTCTGCAGTGTTTCATCCTGTCAGTTTTTCAAGGAGGGCACAGGAGAGGTATTTATAGGTAAAAAAGCCACTGAATGCTGTGACCAGTGTTGGGGGTAATGCGTTATAAGTAACGTGTGTTATGTAATCAGATTACTTTTTGAGTAACGAGTAAAGTAACGCAATATTTTTTTATTTTAGACCATAATATCGGAGTTACTTTTTAAATAAGTAACGCGTTGCTTTTGTACACCTCTCCTTTCCCCGTATTGCGATAAATCAGGAGTAAAAGTGTGCAAACTTCGGGGAGGAGACGTAGTGCATGATGGGAGGCTTAATTGAGATGCACAATGAAGGTGTAGTATGTGTGCGCATGATGGGTATAAGCCATGGTTATCAGCGATGGGCAGAGTACAACAAGTCTTCTTTTAGCCCACCCTGAGATTCATGTTTTAAAAATGGCAAAATATTGCTGGTAAAGGAAAAATAAGGTAAATCTGAACGCTTCAGTGGAATCCAGTTGTACTTATCATTTTCAGCGGTTAATTTTTTTGTGCACTGGGGCCGGTTGCACCAGCTATACATAAGTTACAACTAAGCCTATTTGTGGCGTAAATGGGCACTAAGTCAAAATTTACACACATTATTTGAGCATTGCACCATTAAACCTAGGTATAGCGCACCCTACGTATAAACTAAATATTTATGGAAGCCTCCGACCAGGAGTAATGGATGGAATAAAAAAGCAGACTGATATTTTATGACATCAATGAGCTCATGTTTTGCATGTCAGGCTTCAATCCTTTCGACATACAGTATAATACACTCGTTTACATTTACAAGAGAGACATAAAAAATTACTTTTAAGCGGCTCTTCAACATGAAACCATTCAAACGGTGCGGTTTTCAGGGTGTGTCGCCCAGTGTCAAGTTTCAGCACATTCAAAATTTACACGGGCGGCCAAAAGTTTGGAATAATGTACAGATTTTGCTGTTTTGGAAGGAAATTGGTACTTTAATTCACCAAAGTGGCATTCAACTGATCACAAAGTATAGTCAGGACATTACTGATGAAAAAAACAGCACCATCACTATTTGATCAAAGTAATTTTTGATCAAATCTAGACAGGCCCCATTTCCAGCAGCCATCACTCCAACACCTTATCCTTGAGTAATCATGCTAACTTGCTAATTTGGTACTAGAAAATCACTTGTCATTATATCAAACACTACTGAAAGCTATTTGGTTCGTTAAATGAAGCTTAACATTGTTTTTGTGTTTGTTTTTGAGTCGCCACAGTATGCAAAAGACTGGCATGTCTTAAGGTCAATATTAGGTCAAAAAATGGCAAAAAAGAAACAGCTTTCTCTAGAAACTCGTCAGTCAATCATTGTTTTGAGGAATGAAGGCTATACAATGCTTAAAATTTGCCAAAAAACTGAAGATTTCATACAAAGGTGTACACTACAGTCTTCAAAGACAAAGGACAACTGGCTCTAACAAGGACAGAAAGAGAAGTGGAAGGCCCAGATGTTCAACTAAACAAGAGGATAAGTACATCAGAGTCTCTAGTTTGAGAAATAGACGCCTCACATGTCCTCAGCTGACAGCTTCATTGAATTCTACCCTCTCAACACCAGTTTCATGTACAACAGTAAAGAGAAGACTCAGTGGTGCAGGCCTTATGGGAAGAATTGCAAAAAAACTGATAATTGGAAAAGAGTGTTTTGGATCTTAACCCCATTGAGCATTTGTGGGATGAGCTAGACTGTAAGGTGCGTGAGAAGTGCCCAACAAAACAGCCACATCTATGGCAAGTGCTGCAGGAAGTGTGGGGTGAAATGTCACCTGAGTATCTGGACAAACTGACAGCTAGAATGCCAAGGATCTGCAAATCTGTCATTGCTGCACGTGGAGGATTTGTGATGAGAACTCTTTGAAGTAGTTTAATTTTTCACATTAATAATGTCCTGACTATAAATTGTAATCAGTTGAATGCCACTTTGGTGAATAAAAGAACCAATTTATTTCCATAAGAGCAAAATCTGTACATTATTAAAAATGTTTTTTTGATTTTCTCCCCTTTTTTCACCAATTTGGAATGCCCAATTCCCAATGCGCTGTAAGTCCTTGTGGTGGCGGAGGACAAATCTCAGTTGCCTCCACATCTGAGACCGTCAATCCGCGCATCTTATCACATGGCTTGTTGAGCACGTTACCACAGAGACATAGCGTGTGTGAAGGCTTCACGCTATTCTCCGCGGCATACACGCACAACTCGCCACGCGCCCCACCGAGAGCGAGAACCACATTATAGCGACCACGAGGAGGTTACCCCATGTGACTCTACCCTCCCTAGCAACCGGTCCAATTTGGTTGCTTAGGAGACCTGGCTGGAGTCACTCAGCATGCCCTGGATTCAAACTCCTGACTCCAGGGGTGGTAGTCAGCGTCTTTACTCGCTGAGTGTATATATGATATTAAAATGAATAAATGTCTATTTTTCCAGCGTGTTGTATTAGTATTTATTTATCACCCCTTATTTATTTGAGATGCTGTTCCTACTGTATATATTGTTATTTATACAGGGCAAATATACTATTTATCAAATCTACTTTTATTAAGTATCATATTTTAATGGGGATATCATTTATTACAGCTGACAGTTACGTGAGCAAACAAGGTTTGAACATCAATCGTAACAAGATCAAACTGAAATTCATGGCTTTTTAACACTTCTGTGTACAAATTTGAAGGCTGTTTATTAATTCAATACAGGTAAACATCATATTATGCGACTAGGCATTACTTTATGGAGAGCTTACGACCTACAAGCTAAGTTTTGCCTTAAGAACAGGTGGTGCAACCAAATTAAGCACTGACTTATTTACCAACTAACTAGTAGTTACTAAGACCTTAATGTGAACTTTACGTCCCAACTTACGTGAGACCTTACACACAGCTAGTGCAACCCTACCCTGGAGCTTACATGAGCAGCCATCATAAACTTTGCCGTTGTCATGACAATCACAGCAAGAGTTAAGAAATGTGTCCTCATAAGGCAAAATTCTGTCAAAAATTTAACATTCGGTAAGTGAAACTTTGATTCTCGCAATTGATTCATGTAGGCTGCATTTAAAAGTGTGTAAACACACATTTTCGTGGTATAATATAGCACAGGCATAAGCCCGGAGAAGTCTTCCCATGGCCACGGCATGATTATACAGATACATACAACGTGGAATGATCGCTGACTGTTTATGCATCCAAATTTCTTTGTTTTAAAGCTGCTCGTAACTACTTCTCAAATATCAGTTTGCATCAGAACTGCTCTGTGTTATAGCTCCCCGTAACTGGAAGAATGGGATGAGAAAAGCTGACTCTGGATCAGCGGCTGTGAGCAACGTACTACCATGGTTTGTGTACGCAGACAAAATGTTTTAATTTCTTAAAATGTACAACATTTTTGTTTTATAATAAACAAGTAATGTGATTTGTGATACATTCCGTTTTTATGACATTTTGGTAGCATTAGAAATGATTCCATTCAATCTGTATCAACAGTCGTGTTTGCAGTAGGCTGTCTGCAGTACGCACCGTGGATCAACTCAAAACAAGCGTGCACTGAGATGACTTAAGTGAAAAATATTCATTTATTCATCAGACTTATTCCTTGAAAATGTTAGACTGGCATTCCCCACTGAATTGTATCCTGACTTCTGAAGAACATCTCAAGTTGACTCTGGCATTGTCGATATGATGACAGATATGATGCAGGTTCAGGTGTTGGACTTTGCTGCTTTTGGGAATACAGTGGTTATTTTTAATTATTCATTTTGGCTGCCATGTCGATGGAAAAACAAATCATGCATATTCCTGTTATCGTGTCTTTATTATAAATATGACGTGAAGACCTACTGATTGTAGACTTTCTAAATATCTGTTTGTTTAGTATGTTGTTTTGAACAGAAGTGTTGTACAGTAGCTAGCATGACCTGTAATGTATCTTGTATGCAATGCATGGCTTACTTGTATGGAATGCATAGCATAGCAGAAGAGAGAGTGGCGGTGAGAAAAAAGTAATGCAGAAATAATGCAAAAGTAACTTAACACTTTACTTTCCATAATAAGCAACTTTTTAATGAATTAAGTTACTGTTTTAGGGATTGATAAGATATTATAATGAGTTACTGTTAAAAGTAATATTACCAAACACTGGTTGTGACACTATATACCAGTAGCACTTACAACGATTCCTATCTATCTGAGCTAAAGAGCTCAGGGGATGTTAACATCTATACTGAAAAAAAATAAAAATTGCTTCTTTGTTGCTGGTAGAGCATTGTGCTAGCAACTGCTAATTCATGGGTTAGATTCCAATGTAAATCTGAAATTTGTTTACAGTAAATGTCTCACAAATGTAATGTAAAAAAATTATCTAGTTTCCATTCAAATAAATTCACTATCACTATGTAAAAATGACATGCTAAGCTAGTGTTTTAGTGTTGCTAATGGGTCCTGCTGGTTAGCATAGCCCAGTTAGCCCCTGCTAGTAGATGTTGTAACTACACAAGTAATTCTAATCTTTCATGATTAAGCCAAACAGGAATTCTTTGACCATTGCGGTATATGTGCATAGATCACTATGTTCAACAGTAGTGAACAAATTCTTTCTTCCCCAAAGATAATATGAAGTCTATGGTCAGACTTTATTCAAAAAGTGCAATATACACTGAGTGATTTAAATTACAGTATTCACTCTAGGTCATGACTCATTCAC
Organism: Myxocyprinus asiaticus; assembly: GCF_019703515.2. Taxonomy (NCBI): domain Eukaryota; kingdom Metazoa; phylum Chordata; class Actinopteri; order Cypriniformes; family Catostomidae; genus Myxocyprinus; species Myxocyprinus asiaticus. Next base: position 5,449,467 of record NC_059378.1, on the reverse strand, counting down.
ATTAGATTGCCGACAGATATCTGTATGACCCCGTTATGCCCCTTTTCACTCGTTTACTTCAGTTCATGCAGTTTCCTGGTTTTCAGTGTGTCGTGACCGAAGTTTTCTTTCCTTATTCTATTTACCTGTCTGAGCTGTTGATGAAGCATAGTGACAGAGTGTCTGAACCTGTCTAGCTCCTTCCTGCTGTCCTTTACTAAATAGCAATGATTGACCGCACTGCCAGTTCAGAGCTAAATGAATAGAGACGTGCCCTTTCCTTCCATTAACTTCCCTAATTAACTTTGGCACTGACGTCTGCTTAAGAAAATACAATAGCAACAGGCTAGATCGGTGTGTGTGCCTCGCTTTTGGAAGGACTCAGGGTTTTGGTTTGATATCGATTTATGTTTTATGAAGGTCAAGCTGAGAGAATTACCAGAATCTGTGATGAGGGTTCAAGTGTGTGTGTGTGTGTGTGCATGTCAATGTTAAAGGGATAATTCTGTCATAATTACAGATTTTTTTTTCTCCCCTTTTCTCCCCAATTTGGAATGCCCAATTCCCAATGCACTCTAAGTCCTCATGGTGGCGTAGTGACTCGCCTCAATCCAGGTGGTGGAGGACGAATCTCAGTTGCCTCCGCGTCTGAGACTGTCAATCTGCGCATCTTATCTCATGGCTTGTTGATCGTGTTACTGCATAGACATAGCGCATGTGGAGGCTTCACGTTATTCTCCGCGGCATCCACACACAACTCACCACTCACTCCACCGAGAGCAAGAACATCATTATAGCAACCACGAGGAGGTTACCCCATGTGACTCTACCCTCCCTAGTAACCAGGCCAATTTGGTTGCTTAGGAGCCCCGGCTGGAGTCACTCAGCACGCCCCGGATTCTCCAGGGGTGGTAGTCAGCGTCTTAACTCGCTGAGCTACCTAGGCCCCCGTAATGACAGAATTTAAATTTTTTGGTGTGAACAGTACTACTCATCCTCACGTGGAAGACTCTTTCTTCCATTGAACACAAATATAGATGATAGGCGGCAATGTTGGTCTTAGTCACCTGTCACTTTCATTCAGAGTTAGTCTCGCCAACGAAATTACTGGCGAATATGTTCATTGTTGAAGGCTTTTTTGTAATTTGTTAACGATAACAAAGAAGAGATGAAAAAGACGCATCATGATAATAATAATACTTCAGTATATTCATTATATGCTATTATTTCAGGAGCTCAGGATTCCAGGACAGTTTACTCATGTTTTTTAATCTTACATTTTAAAAATATAAATGCATATTTAAATAATTGTAAGTAGTCGATACATTTTTGAAAACATTTGAATATTTGTTCAAAGTTTGTTCTGTTACAGTTTTTGAAGGCTTTTTTACGTTTTTGCCATTTAAGCCAGGGTAGAATTGACTAAAAATGAATTAATATGACATATTGACAAAATTAAAGGACATTAAAGACTAAAAATGAGACTAAAATAAAAATAAAAAACTGTGTGAAAATGAACACTGCTTTCAGTGCATCTTTTCCAAACAGTGAAAGTGAATAGTGACTGAGATTTTTATTCTGCCAAACATCATCTAACATCATCCAATGAAGGGTTTCTGGTGTTTGGAACAACATGAGAATTATGTTGGACTTATTGTGTAAGTTTATGTAAGGGTGTTGTCTGTATAAGTATGTTCAGTCATTGTTTGTAAGTAGATATTGCACATTGTAATTGTTTTAGTATTTCATTGTACTTGGTACACTGTACTCTGTACATATGACAATAAAAGCTTTGACTTTGACTTTGGATGATTAAATGATTACATAAATTTCATTACTGGGCGAACCATCCCTTTGATTATTATTTGTTTTATTATTATTTGTTGACACAAGTCTAGAAAATAATAAAAAGAACAAATACAGAATAGATTATTTATATATTATTAATAATTATTCTGAATAAGCTGTAATATTGGACTCAAGAAGATCAACACAGGCAAAAATCGGTTGCAGTTCTAGTGTGTGACTGATCCATCTATCTCACAAGGAAATGACATCACGTGTTGACTGCATGGTTGGCTCATCCCTCCATATTAATCGTGAAAGACAGCACAGGAAAAAAAGCAGAGGAGTCCATGAGCCAGCATGCTGATAGTCTTCCCCTGTTCACCACGCTGCTCTCTAATCTGCATGCAGACAACTTCTTTGTGGATATTTGGATTTCTTCACCATAGCAACAGTGCTGTAGAACCACGCCGTACAATCTCTCATCCGACACAGTCGTGTCTGGGCATCTCAAGGCGCACGGGAGAGAGAGAGAAAAGGAAAAAAGGAGAAAGGGGAAAAGGACACCCCTTGCCTGCACCTGATTCTCTGTAGGATTTTGCCTCATTAGGACCATGACAGCTCGGTTACAATGGCTCCAAAGTGCCAAGGGTCACATTCACAGTCGTTGGGTGAGCACTCATTACTGCACTCAGCTGAGAGATAAATGGAGGGATGCAATAATTTCACTCTTTGCTCACCATGCCAGATCCGCTCTATGCTGAATCCTTTGTGTCAGCCAGTCAGGCTTCTGTTTCCGTAATCAACTGTGGGTTAATTTTTAGACAAAGGCTTCCACACTGCCAAGCTGTCCGTGCCTCTAAATTCCCACTCATTTCACCTCTCCGCTCTGTGTTTACCTCCGTCTTCTAATTTCTCCGCCCCTTTCTCTCACTCTTTCATGCTCCCTCCCACAGCTTGCCATCTCTCCTCCCCTCATGCCTTCAAAGCCAGTGGTCTGCTAGTCACTCCAGGGCAGCTTGCTACATGATCTCTCGGAAAACAGCCTCCACGTCTTTCTCAAGCTGCTCCATGTGTGAGCTTTTTTAGAATTTCTTGCCCGGTACTGCAGGATGTTTTTGTGCTGGCACTGATTCCTCCATTTCTCTTCTCGTTTTCCCCTTCCCCTCCCCTGTCCTGATCTCCTGCCCTCTGACCCTCACCCCCTGTCTTATCCTATTCCTTCCTATCCCAAGTCCTTCTCTTCTTTCTCTCTCTCTTGACCATGTTGCCATGTGTCCACCGACTCCAGCCTGTCCTTGCTTTGCTGTCCTTTACTTTGTTGGCTCAAGGGGAAAACTGTCCAACCACCTGCCTGTGCCCAGACCCTCACACTGTGGACTGTAGCGGGCGAGGACTTACCCGTCTTCCGGATGAGATCCCCTTGGATGTGCGGAGACTTCTGCTGGCTAACAACTGGATCCCTCGTATTCCCTCGGACTTCCTAGTGCTCTACAGCGACCTGGTCTATCTAGACCTTCGCAACAACACGCTCTCCCACATTGAGCCAGGCACCCTTAGTACGTCCTCCAGGCTAGTTTTCCTGGACCTTGGCTGCAATAACTTGACCGAGATCCCCAAAGGGACTTTCGGAGAGTCGAGGAGCCTAATTAAGTTGCGCTTGGGCAACAACCCTTACCTGAGCATGGTCAACGAAGATGCTTTCATGGGTCTTACATCCTTGCGTGAACTAGAACTGGAATGCAACGCCCTGTCTGGGCTACAAGTGGGCGCCCTAAACCAGCTGCCCTCCCTTCGGGTGGTAAGGTTAGAGGGCAACCCATGGGTGTGCAATTGCAACTTTGCCAACCTGTTCACTTGGCTGGTAGAGAATAGTCACAAGCTTCCCAATGGTAAGTCCTTGAATTTGACATCAGTCCAATAATTTATCAGGCTTGTACTGTGAAACATTAAACTGTTACATAACATTACTGTACGACAGGATTCTTCGCTATTTATATTAGCCTTGTTAATAAAAGAGACCTCTTCCTCTGATCTAAATATAGCTGTCTCGCCCATCCCCACAATGACTACAAGGGATTTCCAGTGTAATGAAAGACAAATGAGGACTGTACAGAAACATTGTGAGACCACTGGGTGATCCCTGTCCTCTACAGAGCTCACATTTCGCATTCTGTTTGGGAATGCGGTTTGTGATCGTTAGACATGCACCGCGCATGCCGAACACTTGCTTCCTCCTGCCAGGCCTGTGTGTGTGCCTGTCTCTGTGTGTGATATATCATCCAGTTATAGACGTGCTATTTATATGGCAACTTTCAATCAAAGTCGCCTCTTGTTGTGATGTTGTTTTGAACAAAAGAAGCAATACAGTGGATTAAAGTGATAAGAATAACCTGTTCATGGTGATCTGGGATCGGTTTGTGGTAATATTCAACAGAGGTTTAGGGTTAAGTTTAATGAAGAGAAATGGATGCACTTATAAATGTTACCAAAAAGTACCAAGGTAATACTAAGTTTTTTTGTTTTTTTTGTTTTTGAAAATTATCATAGTAATACCATGGTGTTCTTTGAAGTAAATTTTAGGTTTAGGTTTATCCTTCATGAGTACATGAACGTACCATGTTAATACCATCTGATACCATCATTGCACCATGGTATTGCCACATGGTTAATTGGAAAAAAAGCTAGAGTAGATGTTCAGGGATTGCCTCGAGTCTTAGACATAGTAATAAAAACATATTTTTTTGAGTCTGAGAGAGTATTAAAGAGCACATCATTCTCAGGAGAAGGGTCACAATAGCAAAAATCGGCTTTTACAGAGATTTAGTTAATTGTCTGGTGAATAGAGCCCAGCATTGTTGTGTGAAATAGATAATGATGGAAACTGGGGAATTTCCACTGGACACTTTATTTGATAGTCATTGAAATTTTAGTAAGATGCACATATTTACCCTCTGCGGACCCCCTTTCTTTATACTGCTGAAAACAAAAATAACTTCCTCAAAATGAGATCTCTTTAATATCAATCTCAGTTGTTTCTCCTAAACAGCAGTGAGATTTAATAGAGGTGAGATGGAGACTTTTTCTGAAGTACTGATTTTTCTGCTCAGAAACAGAGTCCAGTAATCTCACATGTTTTCTCCAGAGTTTCAGAAGATATCTCAACAGTGTCTCACTACACTGCACAGATTTGCCAAGAGACCAAAGTCTGCAATCAAAAGTCAAAAGATTTCAGTATGAACTCTCAATTTTTCCAAAATCGATATCTGAAATATATCTGGTGTTATTCCCTATGGTGTGTTGCTTTCAAGTGAAATACATATTTAATTCCTTTTCCTAAATGAGATCAGGTACCAAACCTGTGAGCAAATCAATATCATATACTCATAAATCAGATATGTACACTCCTAGTCATCCATTCACAGATGTCATTTCCCTGCGGATAAAATGGAAAATAGATAACTCTGGACAAACAATATATCTAATGGACAAACACTACACAGCCCCAGACCTCCATTATCTGTCATTTTGCTTGAACAGATGAGCTGCTAGCACTGTCTGTTTACATATGAACATGACCTTGTCTTGTGGTTATTTTACCACTAACTGTAGGGCAAGTTACGAGGCAGAGCGTGTGTTATGCTATTTATAAATATCGATACGGAAACCTGATTGCTGCTGGTCTATAATCAGTTTCCCCACCTCAAATCCAAACCTTAATTACTAGTTAGAAGGGAAAAGCTGACTCTAGATCAGTGATTTCTGTCAAATTTATTTTGCATCGCTGCATACATGCGCAATGAGAAAGTCTTAACTCTTTAAATTCTTTTATAAAGAATTGTGCTCTTTATTAAAAGTTTCTCATGATGCAATCGCAGTCAACAATCAGTGCTGTTTTAATAACATTCACATCCCTTCTCCTTCCCTGTGCTTACCCTGTGCTTACTGAAAGGAAGTTGGTGCACTGGGTAAAATATGATATCCCTCAGTGGCTCCTGCAAGTGAATTTATCACGGGCTTTCAGAGCAGTCATTAGCAAGGCATAATAAATTGTATGAGCGAAGGGAACCAAGCACTCATCAGCATCAGCACCAGATGGGGAGCAACAAACAGAGCCAAGCCTCTAGCATACCCGCCAACTGGCCTACCGTAGATGCACCCAGAAATTGAGTTCGCAACGAACATCTCACCTCATGTTTTCTACTTATTTACGCCTCAGTGAGCTCTTATGACTTGAGGAAGTTGGTGAACAGCTGGTTATAACTACAAATAACCTAGAAAGTCCTTTAAAGACGCATAATAGAGGACGGACAGGAAGTTCTAGCAAGCTATTTATCACTGGATGATATGCATCTAAAGATTAACTTAATTTATGTTTATATTAGGGGTGGGTGTTATGAGCACGATCTTTGGTATGAGCTATGATGGTATGGTTAATTTTAAATCATGGTATAGGGCAGACTGGGTCTAGTTGTCACACATGGAAGTTGTCACAAGGGCAAAGACAGTAACAATAAGATTTAGAGTCAAATTCCAGTTGTGCAAAGGTTTGTTTTCTCCAGCAGAGGTTTTGTATTTTGGTTTCAGACACACAGTTTAAAGCTTCTTTTAAATCACGTAGATCTTGAGGAATATTTAGAGATCTACTTATCATATTATGTTGTGTTTAGGCTAGTTTGAATCAGGATGGTCTACTGTAAATTACGATATGTCATTGTCTATGTTATATGTATGTTTTAGGAAGTAATAAGGAAAAATGTGACAAAAAGAAAAATTCCTTTTAATTACATTTATGTGTGTCAGTGGGAATTTCATACACTAATACTCAAAGCACTTTTGCCTCTGAGTGAAACAAATTAGCTTTTTGCATTTTACTAAATGAGTCCTTTCCAACAATATGTAACACATGGCTATCTTATCTTTTTTATGTTTTAACCAACTCTAAATATAATTGCTGTGACAACAAATTTGTAAATTATGAGAACAAAACTGTTTTAATTTGTCAGAAAATGTAAAATAATTATTTAAGAATTAGTAGGATCAGTTGTATGCATTGTAAAGACCAGATTCTAAGCTCAATTCAATGAATCCTTCTATCAATTTTTTTTTTTTTTTTTAGTCATAATTACTAAAAAAGAAGTTGACAGAAATATTTAATGCCATATCTTGGGATAGTATATGCAATATGAGAGATTTATTAACAATCTTAGTTTGGGTGTTGGCACAAACGAACACAACACAAGGGTTAAACACAGCTGTGAATTTTTGCAGATTTTTCACTTGGTGCAATGCTGTTCTAGTCTAAAATGTGTAATTGTAAATTCTATCCAAAATTCATTAACAGCTTTTGAAATAGGGGAAAGGTATATAAAGAAACTCTACTGTATAATGTAGCTACTCTCTTCATATCAGAGGAATGGCTTATTACACTCTTAAACCCTATGGTGAACTGCTTATCTCATCTGAGATACCTTCCCTTGGTCAGAGACACAATTCACCATTACATATCTGCAGCATCAAAGCTCAGCGTGGATTATCCCTTTAATGAGAAGATGAATTTCACAACAGCAGGAAATATCAGTTCTTCTATTTCTGGCTGCATGAGAAAAAAAGATAAAAGAAATAAACTGTTGGATTAGAAGCCAAAAAGTATTACAGTAGATTATCCCCTCACTGTTCTCCAGGCTATGTTACATCCCGCAGTGAATTAGATGTAGGTTTTTGCACTGCAATACCACACGCAAAAGTGGTGCAACTGTTCAGGAATGCAATTCACGTTTGATCTGATTTTAGAGCTTCAGAACAAAATTATATCCAAAATTAAGTAATTATCTAGAATTTTAGTTTATTATGCCATCTATATGTAGAAAAAAAGCAATTAAACCAAATGTTAAAACCCACGTTGGTTGTCGTTACAGTGCAGCCTTAAAGGAATATTCCAGGTTCAATACAATTTAAGCTCAATCGACAGCATTTGTGACGAAGTTGATTACCACACAAATGAATTTCCTTTTCTTAAAAAAGCATTTACAATGGAAGTGAATGGGGTTGATTTTTGGAGAGTTTAATGGTAGAAATGTGATGCTTATAATTTTATAAAAGCAATGACATGAATTCTTATGTTGAAACTTGTGTGTTTTTTGAGCTGTAAAGTTGTTTAAATCAACGTTTTAGTGTTTATGGGTTATATCGTCATGTAAACGAGGTTGAAAAACTGGCTATAACTTTAGACAGAAAAGGTTTATAAGCGATAATAAGCGATTTTATCACACTAAAGTCATGTTAACATGCATATTGTTTACATCTTGTGCCTATATTTTTTAAACAGTATTTTAACGTTTACAGATTGGCCACATTCACTTCCATTGTAAGTGTCGCACTTTAACCCAGATTTTTGCTTTTTCTTAAAGAAAAGGAGAAAAAAGTCGAAATAAATTTTTGTGGTAATCAATATTATTCTAAAATGCTGTTGATTGAACTTAACTTGTGTTAAACCCAGAATATTCCTTTTAGGTCTAACATCTCCTTTTGTGTTACCCGGAAGAAAGAAAGTCATACAGGTGAACTATCCCTTTAAGTATGCACTGAGTTTCAATAGTGCAGTCTTTGCAATCTGTATGTGTGTGTTCAATATATGTAAACATACATGCGTTCAGGACTTCACTCGTATTAGAGCATTGTCACCGAGGGATGTTTGACAGATGGAGGCATTTGGAGAATGAAGGTGTCTAGATAATCCTCACTCTGAGCATCAACAATCAGAATAAATGAGGGACCATTACAGTCAATCACTGCCAAGCCTGCTTTATATCACTAAGACAGAATCACTTGAGCTTATGGTCACAGTTTTTTATTTTTTATTTTTATTTTTTTGGTATATCAGATAATGATGGAATTGAAAATGTCTATATACAGTAAGGAAGTTATATTAGATAAAATATGATTAGCATCAATGACGTGAAACTCTTTTATTATATTTAATTATTTAGCAGAAGCTTTTATCCAACCCAACACTGTAAAAAAAAAAAAAAAAAAAAAAAAAAGCAGGTATAGCCTGTATTTAATGTAGCATGGGTGTCATTTTCTTTCATCTTGCATAGTTTTGTTCATGGTTTTTAAAGGTGCACTCAGTAATTTTTTGAATTTGTCATCTTACACTGACACCTGGTGGCCTGGATGCAGCATCTTTCAAACACAATATGTTTCAGTTATAGATGCCATTATAGAAACTCACTATTCACAGTTAATGCATGAGTGAAAGTGTCCAGTAACAGGCCAGTTTACTGAGATTAGGCGAGTCGTATTCGGCTGGTCATGTGATTCTAACATGGCAGCCCCCATGAGGGAACCCTCTCCATGTAGAATAAAACAGCTTTTATAAGGTTACTGATATGACTGGATTACTCATGTCATGTGAATGGTCATGATTTTATACATATGTTTCAAAATTACTATTAATTTCTTGTAAAACTTTTTTAATCAGGAAAAAATGACTGAATGCACCTTTAAGTATAAGGGTATCAAGTGACATTATTATTGTTGTAGATGTTAAAAGTTGAAGAGCCTATTAATTTATGTGTGCCGATTATATTTATTATCCAGTTTATTTCCTATGTCAAACATCATTTAAACAGAGCATACAGTTTTACTCTTGTTTGTGTGATATTGCTTTCAAATTCCCAATATTCTGAAGCCATACGATTATTTTGTGCAATGAACCGAACAAAATGTTGTTGTTCACACTGAAATCAAATCATTGATCAACTCCAGTTTAAAGAACCCAAATCAAATATGGCGACTACTAGGTTTGAAGTCAGGATGTTTGGTCCCGAGATGCGCAAGAACCAAACGAGGTTTGATGTTATTGATGTCCAGCGGGGCCTATGTTGGCTTTTATTAGTTGTGAGAATTCCCATTTTGACCATATTTTGAAAATTTTGTGAAAGGAAATAACTCAACTCTTTGCTACAAAATGTCCTCAGGGGAGTATGTGCTCAGTGCACTTTCTTAGTCTATCACCAGCCTCAGTTATAAATCTTTTACAAGGGAAACGAATGTAAACATGATCCACTGCTGTCATCACTGCTCATGGTTAAGACAGAACAAAGCGCATCTATAATTAACATCACCTGTGACCTCAGACTGCCCTGATCTGTGTTACACCAGCCTAAAGTTACTCTTTTTAACTGATTTACAACCAGCTCTTTCCACCCAAGACGTGTTAGGAGAAACATTTATAAACTGATCTCAGATCAGTGTGCTCGTTTACATGGACACCAGAAAGTTGTTTATTGAGTGAAAGCTGATTAAGACACGAAAGCGGCATTCCCGTTTACATGCACTGTGTTAGCAGTGTACTCAATACCCCTGTATACATGCAGCTCGGTCTGAAAGCCATTTTCTCCATTGCACCTCATTTCTCCATGACGCTTGTGTAAATAACAAATATTGCATCTGAGGAAGAATTTGCTATTATTTTTTTTCTCTCTCTTCGCTTTATTTCCAAATGTTCCACAGTTGTTGATGTGTTTGTTTCGTTAACTTTCCTTCACAACCTGCTGCAGCATTGCCATACTAGGGTTTCCCTTTTATGTCATACTCCGGGATTCTCTTGGCGCATGTGAGCGGAAACGCATAGTCGATATTTTCGACAGTAGTCAATATTTTAAATTGGTATGTTCTAGTTGAATATGTGTGTATATGAGTATGTGATTTTCCATTTCCCACTGTACTCCCCAGAAATGTTGAAATCGTGCCTTTTGACTTGTTGATCTGATGCAGCAATACATCCAGTGATCTCGTCATTTCCTCACCATCATGACATTCCAGATGTGTGACTTTCTTTCTTCTACAGAACACAAACAAAGATTTTTTAGAAGAATACTTCAGCTCTGAAGGTCCATACAATGCAAGTGAATCATGACCAAAACTTTGAAGCTCCAAAAAGCACATAAAGGTACCATAAAAGTAATCCATACGACTCCAGTGGTATTTGAAATCATGATCGCCAAGGAGACTGCTGTTGTCAAGATTTATAGTGAAAAAGGATTTGTACTGTATGTTGGTCTGTTTTCACCCAAAACCTATTGGATATCCTCAAAAGACATGGATTAAACCACTGGAGACGTATGGATTATTTTTATGCTGCCTTTATGTGCTTTTTGGAGCTTCAAAGTTTTGGTCATCATATACTTGCAAATTTTATTTCACGATCATGATATATATCACGATATATAGTGGCAAGAAAAAGTATGTGAACCGTTTGGAATTAGCTGGTTTTCTCTATTAATTGGTCATACAGTGTGATCTCATCTTCATCAAAGTCACAAGTATAGACAAACAACAATGTGCTTAAGCTAACAACACACAAACAATTATAATCTTTCATGTATTTATTGAAAACACCCCATTAAACATTCACAGTGTTGTGGAAAAAGTAAGTGAACCCTTGGATTTAATAACTGGTCGGTCCTCCTTTGGCAGCACTAACCTCAACCAAGCATTTCCGGTAGCTGCAGATTAGATCTTCACAACATTTAGAAGGAATTTTGGACCATTCTTCCTTACAGAACTGTTTCAGCTCAGCCATATTCTTAGAATATCTAGTGTGAACAGCTCTCTTGAGGTCACTCCACAGTATCTCTGTTGGGTTAAGGTCTGGGCTCTGACTGTGCACTCAAAAAGATGGATTTTCTTTTTTTGAAGCATTCTGTAGTGGATTTACTTCGATGTTTAGGGTCATTGTTAGTGGTTGACCGATATGGGTTTTTTAATGGCCGATGCTGATAATCAGAGAGCACGGTGGCCGATAGGCCTATACAATGCCAGTATATCACATAATTTAATGTAGTATAACATAAACTTGCTAAAAAAAAAAAAAAATAACCCTTATCTAGCACTATATTTACAAAATTTTACATAAAACTTTAACTTTGTAAAAATAGGTTTGTATTTGAAATGGTAGATAACACTTTCTTCTGATTTCTGTTTAGTCATCACATTTAAAAAAAAAATTTGCACATGAAGAAACTGATAGTATATTAGGAAGAAGGATATCAGTACACACAGAAGTCTAGCAACTATGGACTGGAATATTCACCAAAACATCTCCTTTTGTGTTCCGCATAAGAAAGAAGGTCATACAAGATTGGAACGGCATGAGGGTGACACAATGCGTCATGGTCCACCATGGCGTTGTCATCCAGAACTCATGTCATAGCGAAGCACTTGAATAAAAGAGGAGTCATATGACTTGAATTTTCGTCAGCTGTCTATCAGGTTACCGTCTACTGTCTGGTCTTTTATCACATGATCAAAAGGTGACCTACAAGTGCAGGTAGATTTTTATTCACAACATCAGTATGCCAGTCCGGGATGACCTTGGCTAGATATCTCTTCTGACGTGCTGTCCTTTGTGTACTTTATGCATTTATCCTCAAATGTTTATGATGATATTTTTGTGTTTATGTAGTATGTTCTGCAACCAATCCGGTATTAATAAAATAAATTGCAACTGCCGTATGGCTTCTGGCATGTTTCCGTGAGTGTGAGAGTGTATTTCATTTTTAATACATTAAATAATCCACCGTATGGTCTGCCTCATACTTTAAGTGGCTGTTGAGAGCAATCCCCATGTGTCTACGACATCACTAAGTCCCTTGTATGATTACAATGAGTCACGCACAGTTCTCACCGGATCACATAGCTCTTTTTAGACTGAGAGCTTCTTTACTATAATATCACTCACTCTCACTTGCAAACTCTCCCTCATTCTCCTTGCATCTCCTTGACCTTTTACTCATTTCTCTGAGCTTCATCTTTTACACTCATTTTCTGTTTATATTCTAATATATGCAAAACATGACCATTTTTAGAGCTCAATCAAACCAGTCATACTCATTCCCCAAAGAGAGCTTTTGAGTGCATATATGCAGTGTATTACAAGGTAGAGTGCAAGATGAGAGTTAAGATGAGGTCAGGCGAGGTTGTCAATATGCTGAAATGAACACCAGCTATTCATGATTCTACAGTCAATGGGCTGAATGTAGTTAGAGATGGGGAAGATGCCAGACTCCAATATCAGTTCACACCAGCCAGGAAAATCAATCACTGGAGAAAGAGTGTGTTACACCGGCGTAATTGTTTCTGTTACCAGCCTCTAATTCCAAATGTAATCCATCACCTTGATGTTTTCTTGATGACACTCAAGCTGCTCTGAAATGTCTGTTTGTGTAAAAGATTTGGCTGCTTCAAATTTGTTTCAGCATATGCTAATTATTTTGATAAAGAAAAGAGATTAAGATGTATTAAATTATTTATCACTGTATCATGGTAGCACCACTGTATTTTTTAAAGAGATAGTTCACCCAGAAATGAAAATTCTCTCATCATTTACATACTTTCATGCCATCCCAGATGTGTATGACTTTCTTTCTTCTGCAGAACACAAACGTATATTTTTAGAAGAATATTTCAGCTCTGTAGGTCCATATAATGCAAGTGAATGGTGACCAAAATTTTGAAGCTCCAAAAAGAACATAAAGGCAGCATAAAAGTCATCCATAAGACTTCAGAGGTTTAGTCCATGTCTTCTAAAGCGATCGGTTTTTGGGTTTGAACAGACCAAAAGATACATTGAGAAAGGGGTCTGTTCTCACCCAAAATTGATTGGATCACTACAGAAGACATGGATTAAACCCCTGGAGTCTTATAAATTACTTTTATGCTGCCTTTATGTGCTTTGTGGAGCTTAAAAATGTTGGTCACCATTCACTTGCATTATATAGACCTACATAGCTAAAATATTCTTCTAAAAATCTTTGTTTGTGTTCTGCAGAAGAAAGAAAGTCGTACACATCTGGGACGGCATGAGGGTAAAAGATGAGAGAATTTTTAATTTTTGGGTGAACTATCCCTTTACTTATGTCAACATATTTTCCAGCCTCCAGGGAAATTATATACATTCTCTGATTCAATTTTGACATTAAAACACGGATCTCAGGAGTAAAATGTTCAAATAAAAGATAGTGGTGGGCAATATCAGCAAAAAATTGTATCGCAATATTCTTGAAATGTTTGGCCGATAACGATATATATAACAATATACACATTTTTTATTCAAATACTTATGAAAAAATATGGGAAGTTCCAAAGTATTGTCCAAAGTGATAAAACAACTATATATATATATATATATATATATATATATATATATATATATATATATATATATATATATAATTATTATACTTTTTTTAAATTATCTACTCTGCATAATTTTTATTCCAAGACGAAAATTAGGCTTCTCTCTTTTTATTTGATCATATAAGTGTTTTCTTTCATTCTGAAATTTTTTTTTATGACTTTTTATTCTTATTTCATGTTCTTAATTGGTTTTTATTCTTTTATGTATCTTGTATTTTCTTTAAAATGTATATGTAAAGCACTTTGAATTGCCATTGTGTATGAAATGTCCTATATAAATAAACTTACCTTGCCTTGAAATAGAACTAGAGCAACACTTTCACTTTACCCATTGTACGTGTCTTCAAAAGAGTGGACGCTTGGAGGACCAACTCTATATTAATGACAATACATTTTAAATTAAATATTTAACAGGCACAAATGGATGTGGTGTTTGGGTATTTTCAAACTTTTGGCCATATAGTGCATATCAGGCTGAAAGAGAAAATCACCCTGTTTAACCTCAGCTATCCTGGACACATTTTAGACAGAAGGCAATCTTTTGACACTCATGAGAGAGAGCCTGACACCATCTAGAAACAGCTTGTCTTAAGATCCACTCATTAAAAGGAAGTGAGTGTGATAGTTTTCCTCTGGGCCTCTTAGTGCTATCAGCGCATCTGACCAGTATGAGATGTTCATAGTTCTATCTTCACACCTGATGGTGTGAAAAAACCTAGTTTGCAGTGTCAACATGTACCTGAAGTCAAATTTAAGATGCAAAACTTTGGAAGTGAAATAATTTGACCCAGTTTTAAGCTGAAATTCTTTCTTTTTTCTTAGTTACCCTACAAAAAAAAAAAAAAAAAAAAAAAAAAAGATTTTTGCTGCTTGTTCAATTGACTTAATTAAAATAAACTAAAGCAACACAATGGTGTGGCACCGTGGCTCAGTGGGTAGGTAGCACTGTTTCCTCACAGCAAGAAGGTCCCTGGTTTGAGTCCTGGCTCACTCAGGGCCTTTCTGTGTGGAGTTTGCATGTTGTTCATGTGGGTTTCCTTTGGGGTCTCTGATTTCCCCCACAATCCAAAAACATGAAGGTGAGTTTATTCATCATGTGTATGGGAAACTCTAAATTGCCCATAGGTGTGAGTGAGAGTGTAAATGTGTATGTCTGTGTGTCTTAGCCCTGTGATGGACTGGCCACCTGTCCAGGGTGTTTCCCTGCCTTCAGCCCAAGACAGCTGGGATAGGCTCCAGCACTACCCATGACCCTGCATGGAACAAGCAGCTATAGAAGATGGATAAAGCAACACAATTCTAGAACATTTTGTCACAACTTGATTTCATTGCGTTTAAAGTTTATTTTGTCCATTTGAGTTAGGACATGAATACTGTTTGTGGTTAAAGTAGCACTGATGAAACTGGGCAGGGGATTTCCATTTCCCATCATACTTTGCATAGGACTCGATAGGGAGAGTAAATGTGCAAATTGAGTGTTATTTTATGTGTTTTTGTGCAAGATGAATATAAAGGGTGATAATTGTTATTGTTTAATATTTTGTTATTTTGAGATTTAGACGAGTTTGTTATGTTGGAGTTTTGGGGGTTATCATTATGGTGAAGAGTGGATTTTGTGCAAACAATGAGTACAGGTAGATCTCACACGTGAAATTGATTGCTCGCTTTGTTGAACAAATGTTGTGCTAACCATAACATAGTTACTAAACTACACTCTGTAGAGCTTCCAGCCAGCATGTATTCAACATGCTAACATTCACTAGTTAGTATATAAAGAAAAAAAAGTGATTTATTTGAGTTACATTGACACGTATAATTTTGTTGGGTTTACCTAATTCAAATAGGTTATTTCTATGCAAAAAAAACTCATTTCAAACACATGGAACCACTGTTAGCGATTGATCAATTTCAGCCAAAGAGCTATTTTTTTTTAGTGTAGCATGGTCTTTTTGGTGAAGCTGGTTGACCATGGTTTAGAGAACATCTCAGCCTTTGTCAAGTCATCGTATTGTAAAATGGATATGATTTGCATAACGAGAATCCATAGAACCTTGTGTAAATCACATTCATCTATGAAGCTCTGATCCTTGCTTCAGTGGAGAAACTAGTTTTGTACATGAGAGGGAGGGTGATGAGCCTATGAATGTTTGTACAACACAGGACGCGATCACTCAGTTTGGATCAATCATTCACTTTATAGTCAGAAATACGTGTATACAACCATTGAATAGTGATATATATTTGTTCCAACATCAGCAAAAACTGTTGAATACTTTCTTCATAAGAATAAGGATGCACTTCCAAAGAAAAATTGTGAACTCACCATCATCAGCCAAAGACAAACTACATACTATGCTTTTTTCCTTTGTTCGTTAATCCTTATAAAATGTAAGTTGAGGGTCATGAGCACTTTGTTTCTCCACAATCATTTTTACGTCATCCATCGTCAATACAAGACTGAGGTCAGTTCTGAATTTACCAACCACACGTGGCATCGCATGCATTGTTTACAACTGGCAACACACTCGGCTGTGTATACACACAGCTGTTAACACTTTAGACCTGCTCTCTGTATAGTAGTATATAATATGCAGTCTTATTTTGTTGTTTAAGCCTATAACTTGGATTAAACTGTAGTTTTATATGACAAAACCATACTTCGGCCTAAGCTATATAATTAAAATAAGTTCATTTTGTTTTTATCTGACCTATGTGCTTTGATTTATATAAAACACACACTAGACTATTTGTACTTTTTTCTTTTTGTGTCAATTTACATTCATGTTGCCCATCAACAGTGTGCTGTCACTTTAATTGAGCCTGATCAGTGCTGCAAAAATTGACTCGGAGCCAAAACCCCCGCTGCACTGCAGGTCACGTGATAATCACGCTACGCTCTGACGCACTGCTGACGCTTCCGATGTGAATGCTGTAACCCGAAAAAAAAAAGCTCTGCTCATATGCTGCTCAAGCATGCGATGTGAAACGACCATTAGATTTAAAACATATTTTCTACATAATTACTTACTAAAAGTAAAAGTAGAAAACTTCTTCAATTTATCTAAATCTGGCTAAACAGTCATTTTCAGCATGCAGTATTTTTAATTTTCGAACCCTTTACCTTTAAATTGATCTGACTCATATCTTACATTCTGCTTTAAATGATCTAATTAAAATCAAACACACCCCTTTAAGGGCTCTGAATAATATTAGCTGCTCCACTTTTCACCTTATTTTTTATGTGAGGAAACTTACTGACACATCAGCATCAATCAGAACATCCCGCTTACTAGAACAGTTCCTTTAATTTAAATTTAGCCTTGTATTCTGAAAGCAAACATTTGACTCTTGGGACATGTTGTTTTGTCTGAATAATGTCTTCCACAAACATGACATATAAATCTCAAACAGTTTGTAAAATGTCTTTGAACCATGGTACAATATATGGAGTGCACATGATGAAATATAAATATAATAGAAATTTCACAAACCCCCTTCATTCATTCTCACAAAATGTATTTCTCATATAGCTTGCTGCCCAGGTCGCCCATTTAAGTAAAGTAACCTATGACGGAAATAAAAGATTTAGAAATCGTAACCAGGTTGTGATGCTTCGAGGTCAAGAATATTTCCTAACACATAGCGTATTGATTAATTCATGTCCCTCGGAACATAGTCTGTGCTCTCAATCTACAGCGAAAACAGAAAAAAAAGTTATATCTTGAGAAGATAAATATTAGATTGCATTAATCAAGTGGAGGAGACAGGTTTGGGTCACATGATCAGACAGAGTAGCCCCTTAAAGTGCTAAAGGCCACTGTGTGAAGTTAGCAGAGTGATGAGTGTGTGAAGAAGAAGCTATGTGAATATAAATAGAGGCCCTTTATCATTCTACAGTGTGTTCACCTGACACTTAGATACATACGGACTATAATAGCTCTTGAAACTAAAGTAGAAATCAATAAATCGATAAACAGACTCTCACTTGGAGATGACAGAGATTTTCATATGTAAATGATTTGAGGCCAACATGGACTTTATTAAAACTTTAGCTGAAATTTGTATAATACACGTATAGCTCATAATACTGTATATTATATAGCTAATACATGATTGAAATACTTTTAAAAAAAATGTTTCGAAACAATCAGAGTTGTGGCCTATTGGTTAGCACATGTGATCCAACATTGTGGCTCTCATGTGGGCATGCAAGTTTTACTACGGCTAGCTTCATTTCCCGATCCTGTTTCCTCCACCGCTTCCTGTCCTTTCATTACTATCTCTATCAAGAAAAGTAGCAGCAAAAAATGGCAAAAACATAAATAAATCACTTTATTAACTGCAAAGAACAAATCAAATTCCTGTTGTTGACTAACTAGCTAAGGCCATTTCCACACTTATCCGTTTACGTTTGAAAACTCGTTTACTTTTCCTAACATAATAGTTTTCCAAAGTAGCAGTTATGGAGAGAGTTTTCCAAAGTCTCCATTTTCAGAGGATGAAAGGCGTAAACGTAACAGAATCAAAGTGAAGAAGTGTGGATGTGGCCAAAGTCTCTCTAGCAAGTCAGTCCACTGGCGGCCATCTTTGAAACACTCTCGGGAGGCTATTTCCAGCCATGAAAGTGCAGATCCTATCTACTTGAATGGGGAAAGTCTGAAATCTCCAAAACGTTTGGTCAAAATTACGATCAATGAACATATTTCAAATCACCAGTAAAATCTGACAATCTGCTTGTGTGGCTAATGTGCATGCACGTTCGAGTTGATTAATAGGCGATGTCTGTATCTAAAAGTCGATTGGCTCTTTTACCTGTAAGGCGGGACTTCCTTTCTACAACTCTTGACTGTTAGGCGTTCCAATTTCTCCCATTCATTTTAATAGAAGTGGTCCACTAAATAGTCTCTGACGTGGCCTAATACCAACTTATTTGTTTAGAAACAAGAAATATTTAGAAACTATTTAGAAGCATTGAGATTATTTCACACATAATCAATGAATGTATCTTTTTTTTAAAAGACCAGCTTGAAATTATGTGCTGGTCAAGGCTGGTTAGTGGTGGTGTTTAGCTGGTGGGCCACTTTAGCCATGCTATCAACCAGCAAAATTGGTCAAACAAGCATGGTCTTTCTGTTGAAGCTGGTTGATGAAAGTATCTTGGCAGATACAACAGCACACCAGCATTCAAAACACAACATACTTTGTGCAATACATGTAAGCGCAGTGTAGTTCTAGCGGGAAGACTAGCAGCTGTACATCATCGTACCATTAGCTAGGTAACTCCTAGCCAATCACATGTAAGCCATTGCTTTATAAGTCTGCTCACAATCTATCACATTGCTGTTTCAGTGTGCTAACACGGCAACCTCCACCACCCCACCACCACCAGTTGAGTCCCGTCCTGCACGGGGGTAGGCTCCTCGCCCCTGCCTCCTATCTCTGGCAGGATATGACGGTTCCGAGTACAACTTCTTCGGACCGCCAGACGGGGCTTACGCCAAAGAGAGACATTACATTTCTGTTTTATATTCATCAAATAAATGTCATCTTAAATTTCACTCAAGTCTGCGAGTCTTCGTGATAGAATGGTCTTTTCCGGAGGATCATGTAAATTTTAAACAGATTTTAAAACAAGCTAAAAATGCAACTCCAGGGTTTGAGGTTTACATTTGTGGTAGCATTTGTGGCCTAATGTAGATACCAAAACAAAAAACTAAAAAATAATCTTGTCCCTAGTTTACTTGAAAAAAGGCAAAAAGTGTGGTTACAGTGAGGCCCTTACAATGGAAGTGAATGGGACTAGTCCAGAAACATCAAATAAACACTGTTTCAAACATATTGCCATAAGACGATAATATTACACATGTTAACTTGATTACAGTGTGAAAAAATCAGGGATTTTTCCAGCGCTACAGCGTTTACCAGATTACTGGGTTTACCATCGTTATGTCATCATGAAAAAAAGCTTGTAATACTGGATAACTCTTCTCAGATAAGGTAAGTGATTTTATCACACTAAAGTCAAGCTAACATGTTATAGTGACTATATATCTATATACTGTGATTTTACAGTATATACAACTCCCATTTGTGAAACTGTAAGGATAATTGTCACAAAAGAAACTTTCTAAAGGGTTAGTGTTAAAGGGGATTTAACACCCCCTTTAAGTCCCTTTAAGTCCCAAGCATACATATTAAATTCAAGTGCAAGGGCTTATTAGGTATTCCACCATTAGGGATTTACTATTTACTCACTCTCATGTTATTCCAAACCCATATGACCTTCTGTCTAATGTGGAACATGAAAGGAGATGTTACAGAATGTTACCATTCATTTGTATACAAGAGAAAATGACCGAGTAGGCATTGGTTTCACGGTTTATGCAGTTGAATCTTGCAAAATCCTACAGTATTTTACAGTACAGAACAATTGTAAATGAAGAGAAGCTAGATTCACACTCATGTCGTTTTCTGCTGTTATGCAGCTATCCCACACAAACTGTGAGGTAGTGCTGGATATAGTTACATCTCCCACACAGAAGCTCATGCTCCAGTGCAGCAGATGACCTGACTGTTAAAAGCAATGAGAGGGAACTCACCATAATTCCCATTCTTCTGTGAAACTACACTTTATGACTGTGCAAGATATGAGTGAAAACCCCCCATTGCTTGTTTTATCATCTTTTGAAGGTTATGACATACTCCAGCTGTTTTATTTCGCACTTCTATATGCATTCAGCTATAGAAGAGAACAAGCCTGCCTTGATATCATCTTCATACATCATTTATTTTTTCTTTTACTAGAATTATTCATTTTATTTCCCACTCAATAGATTCCTCTCTAATCACACATCTACTCACATACACAAAAATACACTGGTGGCCAAAAGTTTTAAATAATGAACAGATTTTGCGCTTATGGAAAGAACGTGGTACTTTTATTCACCAAAGTGGCATTCTGCTGATCACAATATAAAGTACGGACATTAATAATGTGAAAAATTACTAATATAAAAAAACTTCTTTTCAAAGAGTTCTCATCAAAACATCCTCCACCTGCAGCAATGACAGCTTTGCAGATCTTTGGCATTCTAGCTGTCAGTTTGTCCAGATACTCAGGTGACATTTCACCCCACACTTCCTGTAGCACTTGCTATAGATGTGTCTGTCTTGTCGGGCACTTCTCACGCACCTTACAGTCTAGCTGATCCCACAAAAGCTCAATGGGGTTAAAATCCATAACACTCTTTTCCAATTATCTGTTGTCCAATGTCTGTGTTTCTTTGCCCACTCTAACCTTTTCTTTTTGTTTTTCTGTTTCAAAAGTGGCTTTTTCTTTGCAATTCTTCCCATAAGTCCTGCACCCCTGAGTCTTCTCTTTACTGTTGTACATGAAACTGGTGTTGAGCGGGTAGAATTCAATGAAGCTGTCAGCTGAGGACATGAGAGGCATCTATTTCTCAAACTAGAGACTCTGATGTACTTATCCTCTTGTTTAGTTCTGGCCTTCCACATCTCTTTCTGTCCTTGTTAGAACCAGTTGTCCTTTGTCTTTGAAGACTGTAGTGTACACCTTTGTATGAAATCTCCAGTTTTTTGGCAATTTCAAGCATTGTATAGCCTTCATTCCTCAAAACAATGATTGACTGATGAGTTTCTAGAGAAAGCTGTTTCTTTTAGCCATTTTTGACCTAATATTGACCTTAAGACATGCCAGTCTATTGCATACTGTGGCAACTCAAAAACAAACACAAAGACAATGTTAAGCTTCATTTAATGAGCCAAATAGCTTTCAGTAGTGTTTGATATAATGACAAGTGATTTTCTAGAACCAAATTAGCAATTTTGCATGATTACTCAAGGATAAGGTGTTGCAGTGATGGCTGCTGGAAATGGGGCCTGTCTAGATTTGATCAAAAATGACTTTTTTCAAATGGTGATGGTGCTGTTTTTTACATCAGTAATGTCCTGACTATACTTTGTGATCAGTTGAATGCCACTTTGGTGAATTAAAGTACCATTATTCCACCAGTGTATAATTTACATTTAAAGAAGGCAAGATTAGATTTATCTGCACAGCAGAAAGTTATCGTCAAATATTCCTCTCAATGGAATAGCACTAGACGCGCCCAAGTCTATATGCCATTGATTGGTTCTCATTAACACAAAGCGGTGTATCAGTGGGGCCACACTGAGAGTGTCTGAATTTGTTTTACTTTTGTTTTGAATGATCGAGTGCTGACAGTTTTATATTTCTCTTGTCTTGGTCAAACAGTGACATAAATAAACATGGGAGCTATTTTAGGCCGTCCTTTAAGCCCCCTTGCCGTTTCCTTCTGTAAAAATGAAAACAGTTGTTGAAATGAGTCCAGGGATTCCATTTATGCCTGATGAAATCTGATCTGGATGGCCATCCAGTACCACTGTCCAGACCTTTAATGTATTTTGTAAGCTAATAGAGCTGTACTGTTGTATTGGGTCAAATTCTGAATTCAAAATGCCAACCAGAATGCCAAAATGCTGTCCTTAACTATTTGCCATGTATCAAGTATTGTTAATACAAAAATCAGATATTATTCAGGCCACATGCATTATACAATATGTAATGATAAGAATGTTATGGAATGGTTTTTGTTTATTCGGCATATAAGTGGCACCATGGGAGTTGTAGTTTAGGCTTTTTTTGTTTTTTTTAACACTTAAAGTAAAGTTCTATATGTTAACATTAGTTAATGAAATAGTTAACATGAACTAACATTAAACAAGGTTTTTTTATTTTTTTATTTTACAAAATCTATTAATTTTGGTTAAAGTTTATCTAAACACATACAGCTGTTTATTGTTTACGTTAGTTTATAAGGGCGTAACATAAAAATTAAACAAATACCGTAAAATGAGGTACAAAAGTGGTTAATTATAGGCTATACAAAGTGACAAGTGAAAAGTGAATACAAAATAAAAAAGATTGTCAATGATAATGAAAATGAGCCGAAAAAGTCACATCATGACGATGATCAAATTTTTATTTTTATTTTTTTTACCCAATTTGGAATGCCCAATTCCCAGTGCGCTTTTAAGTCCTCGCCTCAATCCGGGTGGCGGAGGATGAATCCCAGTTGCCTCCGCGTCTGAGACCATCAACCCAGGCATCTTCTCATGTGGCTTGTTGGGCGCGTTGCCACGGAGACATAGCGCATGTGGAGGCTTCACGCCATCCACCGCAGCATCTGTGCTCAACTCACCACGCGCCCCACCGAGAACGAACCACATTATAGCGACCACAGGAGGTTACCCCATGTGACTCTACCCTTTGGTTGCTTAGGAGACCTGACTGGAGTCACTCAGCACGCCCTGGGATTCAAGCTAGCGAACTCCAGGGGTGGCAGTCAGTGTCTTTTACCACTGAGCTACCCAGGCCCCCGATGATCAACTGGTTTTAATTAAAACATAATGTGGACAAAAATATGATGAGAAAAAGTAATACTGCGAGATATTAACAATGCACTAATACAATTATGTATTTATTTTAAAGAAAGACAAATCTAGAAAGAATTGATTCAATTAATCTAGTCATAGTATGTTGGGGATGAACCAGCCAATTTGAACTAAATTATGTGCTAGTCAGAATGCGTAACTTGCATTGTAAATATGCACTTTATTTAAAAACGTGCTACACGTAACACAATATCCGAAACTGTCAAAATGTGAGGAACATAACATAATAATATAGTAGTGGATACTTCAGCATATTCATTATATGCTACTATTTCAGGAGCACCGGTTTTCAGGAGAGTTTTTTTTTATTTTTTTATGTTGTTTAATCTTAAATATTAAACATATAGTTTGATACAACTAAAATGTGTCATTTTTGTCAGCTAAAATTCTTTTTAATCATATTTTATATGGCAATCAAAATACATTTACATTAAAAAAGTATTTTGATTATTGAAGAGATTACATTGCAGAGATTTTATTGTCATTTGCTTCATTTAATATTTAGTCTATTCAGTCGGAAAACATTTATACATATAAATGATGCAATCCGAGATATGTTTGAACAGCGGTGAAACACTTTCTTATGATGTGTTACATTCATACGAGCAGACAGAGGGTGCTTTTACACTTATGAGTTATGAGTGAAAATGTGGATGTGATGTCTTTGAGGAAAAAATGTGGATGTGTACACTCTGTGGGGTTTGAAGTAAATTTGGAGCAGCAGAAATAGTTAACCTTGTGTAAACTGTCATGTGAACTTTTAGCTTTATTTATAAGCTAAAATGCTATTTCTAGCCCTTTTACATGCACATTACCTTTTTTTATCAAGTAAATCCACGTTTGATCACACATACTGCATATATATATATATATATATGCAATATGTATCGTGCAGCCCTAAAAGAAATTATGTCTACATCGGTATAACCATTGTAATGGGGAGCCATCCATGAAATAACCTGATAATGATATTCCTACAAATACCACAGTGAAACTTTGGTTACTATGCACAAACTATGGTAAATTCTAATAAGATTTTCTTTTTGTTCACCTTAAACAGGTATAGAGGGTATGGAGTGCTCTTTGGCCACTGATGGACGCCGCTTGCCTCTCAGCCAGCTCTCTCAGGACAGTTTTCGGGAGTGCCAGATCACACTCACCCTCACCGATTTCCTCATCATCATCTTCTCGGGCATCTCCGTCTCGGTGGCAGCCATCATAGCCAGCTTCTTCCTGGCTTCCACCGTCCACTGTTTCCAGCGTTGGAGCAAGGGCACTAAAGGAGATGAGGAAGAGAGTGAGGAATGAGGAGGGAGGTTGGAGCCGATGACCTTCAGTCTGATTCAAAGCTGCCAGTCCTTGACAGGAAGTAGCAAAGAGTTCTATCAAACAGCATGCCTGACCAGACACCAGCTAGAACTAGAGCTAGCATGGTTAAATACGGAAGAGACCATCATCCAAGATTTGAAGCAATTGTTTCTCAAGTGGATAGATGTATTTATGGTGACAGCACTATTAATATTGCTGGTATGGACAGAGTAACCCTGAAATCAATGGATATTTGGTATGAACGTAAACCTTAGTATGCAAGCTTCCAGGGAATCACATGTGAATGGAAATTCTTCAAGGTCCTGTCCTCCGGTAGAGTTCTCAGTGTTGTTGAATATTGTTGTCTATAGAGTCTCTTCATGCATAAGTCAATATAAAGCTAGCAAAAACTGTGCTACTTGTTAATTGTGCCAAATTAGCACACGTAGAGAGCAAAGGTTTGGCAAAGCACTAAGGATTATGAAAGACAAGTTAGTTAGTCAGTCAAATGTTGCAGTTATAGCTTTATAAAGCCAAGTATATGTGATGGAAGCCATTTTTCATAAAATTTGCAAGACTGCAAAACAAAAATATGAGCTTAGAAAGATTTCAGAAGGCATTAGCTGAAATTGAAGATCTAGAATAGAGCTTGATGTGAATAGCCGTGTCAATTACTGCACTTTAAAATGGCTCTACCTAAGTTACGCTGGCCCTCAAACCCAAACCCAGTGGACTGGTTCCGCCCAGATCTGCCAAAGAATGAGGCATCGAGGGACCGTGTTTTCAAATATAGATTTATTTTTCTTTAAAGAAAGTATGTGATCTTAGCAAGATTACATTTATTTAGTGTAATTATGGTACTCAAATATTTACCCTTAATGTGACTTCTAAAGACAATAGCTATGAGATGGAGATAAATACATACTACTGTTCTGCAAATGTTTTTGTGTTATTCATATCTTAATGGTATATTGGAGATAACAGTCATACAGTGGCTCGAAAGAGTATTTCAGTGCTTAGACCATAGTTAAAAATGTATTGTCATTGCATTAGCTAACAAAATATCAAACCAAGTGGCACTTATTTTAAAGAAAGATAGCACAAGCACATATTTCAAAAAATACTTCTCACTAAACGATTCTCAAACTTAAAGGAATATTCTGGGTTAAGCTCAGTCAACAGCATTTGTAGCATAGTGTTAATAAGCACAACAAATATTTTCAACTAGTCTCTCGTTTATTTAAAAATCACAGTTGCAGTGAGGCACTTACAATGAAAGTGAATGGGGCAGTGGTGTAGCCGAGGGGCCACCCAAATTAAACCCAGGCCCATCCAGAATATTAGAGATTATTTTTTGACTCCAAATATATATTTAAAAATTCTTAAATTCTGCTTTCTGAAAGTGTGTAAGAACAGTTTGAATGCGCCACTTTTCTGTTGCTAAGTAAAATTTGGCCCATCCATTAGTAATTTTCTGGCTACGCCCTTGGAATGGGGCAAATACATAAACATTAAAATACACACTTTTTCAAATGAATAGCCACAAGATGGAAACATTATACATGTAACCATGATTTTAGTTGTACATGATTTTAATGTGTTAAAATTGCTTTTGGGGTTTACGGGTGTTGCGTCGTCATGGCAACGCAGTTGGAATATTTCATATAACTTTACACTGATAAGGTTAGTAAGTGATTTTTTCACAATCATCTTGTGTCTATACTTTTAAAACAATGTGTATTTTGATGTTGATGGAATGGCCCCATTCACTTCCATTGTAAGTGCCTTACTGTAACCGCAATTTATGCTTTTTATTTTAATAAATGAGGGAAGAGTTGACCATATTTTCTGTGGTAATCAATATTATGCCACAAATTGTGTCGATTGAGCTTAACTTGTATTGAACCTGGAATATTCCTTTAATGGAACATTGATGATTTTCACCTGTGGTTACTCTGCTGGGACACCTGTGTTAAAGATACATTTCACCCAAAAACGAAAATTCTCTCATCATTTACTCACCCTTATGCCATCCCAGATGTGTATGACTTTCTTTCTTCTGATAAACACATAAAAATATTTTTAGAAGAATATCTCTCTGAAGGTTTATACAATGCAAGTGAATGTTGAGCAAAACTTTGAAGCTCCAAAAAAAAGCCATAAGACTCCAGTGGTTTAATCCATTTCTTCAGAAGTGATATGATAGGTGTGGGTGAGAAACAGGTCAATATTTAAGTAATTTTTTACTATAAATCTACACTTTCACTTTCACATTCTTCTTCTTTAGTTTTTTGGCTATTCGCATTCTTCATGCATATCGACACCTACTGGTTGAGGTTGGTCAAAGGTGGAGATTTATGGTTAAAAAAGGACTTAAATATTTATCTGTTTCTCACCAACACCTATCATATCACTTGTAAAGACAAGAGTCATATGGATTACTTTTATCCTGCCTTATGGGAGCTTTTTGGAGCTTCAAAGTTTTGGTCACTGTTCATTTGCATAGTATGGACCAACAGAGCTGAGTTCTTTTTCTTAAAATCTTCATTTGTGTTCAGAAGAAGTAAGAAAATCATACATATCTGGGATGGCATGAACTATCCCTTTAAATTGAGGGGAACTGATTTCAGACATCAGCTAAAATTCATCTTGGGACCAGCTGGTTGAAAGTCAAAATGGCTCCGAAAAGTTGGTTCTGGGAAAAGATCTGTTATCTAATGCAAAGTGTGGTTTAAAGCTTCAAATACTTTTTGGGGCCATAAAAGTAAATTCATTTGTCTTCAGATTGTTGTCTAGTGTCAACATATAGTAATACCGTATATAACTAAATGGCATATATTTCCATTCATATCGTCAGTATCATCAGGAAAATAATTTGTCCATTGGCCTTGTTTGAACAATAAGTTGTGTGGGGGGATATGAATTTCCAATGTCAGAAAAAGACATTTGATTGTTTTTGTTTTCCTTTATAAATGCACTATATGGCCAAATGTATGCGGACACCCAAACACCACATCCATATGTGCTTGTTGAGCATTTAATTTCAGAACTACTGGTGTTAATACAGAGTTGGTCCTCCACTCTTCTGGTTCAGCTTTCCACTTGATGTTGGAACATGTTGGAACAAAAAGTCTCTAGAATGCCACTGTATGCTGTAGCATTAAGATTGGTCTACACTGTAATTAAAGGGCCTAGACAAACCTGTTATTAGAACAGGGTGTCCTGTCCACATACGTTTGGCCATGTAGTGTAGTTAAGTCTAACTTCTGTTATATCTTTATTTAAAAGGGCTTCATGTGTCTTTATCATGTCCACCAGAGTACATTGGAGGTAATTTTCTAAGGGTTAGTTAACTTTATGAGAAAAAAAATAAATAAATAAAATAATAAAAAAACATGTATTTTGCACAATTTTAAGAATCACAATTCATTTTTGTTGATATATTAGCATCCCCTGGTCCCACTGTTGCTGTCCATGATGAACAGATGCTGCGGATGTGCTGTTCTGAGAATATGTGGCTATTTTTTCCTTGACAGATATCACAACTTCATTTTTGCTGTGCATGAATAATTAATTGGATCTGCAGAATGAAGCAGACAGTGTACTAGCCTTCAAAAATACAATGGAAAAGCCACTGTTTCGATTTTTTAATGAGAACATTTTGAAATAGTTTTATTCTGCTCACACCTCAACCGTCTTATTTTGTTGGATGTAAGAATCCCTTCTGTTTATTAATGTAATTTAAATGTTCCAGTCTCAGATATGGTTGACCCATATGCAAATTTTTTTTTCTTTCAAAGCTGGACTGTAGCATTGTATCATCAGCAGAAATCTTTAGTTTAGAACTTTTTCACCATATTACTCTTCAGCAGCTACATTTGTCATGTTGTATGATTTTAGACAATTTATTGAGTTACAGTGGCCCCCAAAAAGTATTTGGACACTTAAGCCAGTGGCGCCTGAAGCTGTACGGCCGTACGCACTGTGCGTACCATGAGCGCTCCGACTGACATGAGAAATATTTACTCTTAGTATATTTCACCAATCATGATGTGTGTCCCGTGGCAGTTTAAAATAACTAGCGATGACCAATTTGCGAATGAATTATTATTTTGAGTCGGTTCTTTTCAGTGAATTGGCCAAACAGGCTTACAAAACGGTCTGAATCGATTCATGATTCAGTACAATTCGTTTGAACTGCCCTCTCACGGAATCATTTGGAGCGGTTTCTCGCACAGTGAAACAGCATCGGGATATTAACGAATACAGAGAACAAACGACGCTGAATACAATGGAAATTTACCTACAATCAACTGAGACAAAAGGCTGTCTTTTTGAGAGGTAACTTCAGCTAGTGATGTGTCATGTGAACAAGGGGCTGTTCAAACTGAATGTGTTTTTGTGTCTGCTCACACTGGGTTTTTTTTATCTTTAATTTTTTAATTTCCATATAAACATTCGCTAGATGGATGTCTTTTGACAACTGCATCACGTTTCACTGTGTTTTTAGCATCTCCCACGGGAGCGCTGCATTTTTAGAAGCCGCTTTAAGTTAAAAGAACTTCAACTGATAAAAACGTGTCTCGGGACACCTGTGTTCCACTCTATTCGTTGTGGTGCATTTTGCTGTTTTAGCGCAAGAACACGTCTGTTCCCAATGGATACTGGAAGAAATGCTTTAGCCAATAGTTACATGAATGCTACTCATACTCGAAAAAAAAAAAAAAAAGCTTTCTCAAAGTCACCAGAATTGAATGCTTTGGTGTTGTTTTTGCTAAAAAATTCTCCCATGCCCCCAGACTCCCCTAGATATAAGGTTGTACAAGGCAGATTTCTGTGCGTACCCTCAGATGAAATCCTGCAGGCGCCCATGACTTAAGCCAGATACTTTAAATGTATGATCATTGCATTAGATAACAAAATTTAAAAGCAAGGGAAATTTATTTTAGAAATATAGCACAAGCAGTTTTTTTCAAGCGAAACATTTTACAAAAAGAAGTTTGTTAGGTATCAAATTATAAAACAATAGATATAAAAATGAAGACAAGCTAGGACTATATCCACTATATCCAATCAAAGTGACATTGAGACCAGCTAGTTAGAAGTAATTTCATAAATTGGCCAAAGTCCCTTTGAAGGCAAGTCAGTTCACTCAGTGGCCATCTTTGGAATGCTCTCGGGCAGCTATTTTCTGTGGCGGCATAAAAGTACAGCTCCTATCTACTTGAATTAGGAAGGACAGAAATCTCCAAAATGGTTGGTCATTTTTATAATTATAGACCATATTTCAAATCAGCAGTTATATCTGACAACAATGATATCATAAATTGTGCTTCTTTACCTCAGATCACGCGAAAAAAACGATATTGTTCAGGCCGGTTCAGCTAACGCGCATCTGCGTTCTTGAGTTTACTGACAGGCGATGTTTGGATCTAAAAGGTGAGTGGTTCTTTTACTTATAAGGCGGGACTTCCTTTTCTACATCTGCCATATTGGACGTTCCACTTTATCCCATTCATTTTAATGCCAGTGCTCTGTCTCGGGCTAAACAGTCTCTAAATTGAAGTTAATGCTGAGAAAAGCTCTAGCATCATTTGTTTGCAGTTGCTACTTGGTTTGATAGTTTATCTATGCAATAAAATACATACAATGTTAAGTGTGCAAAAGTGTCCAAGTACTTCTTTGGGCTGCCGTATGTACCCAGATGTATAGCTGTGTTCAACCGCCCAAAGACATCCAATATATGCATATGAATATGTAAGTATAAGCACACAGGTACATGGATCAATTGTGAGATTTTACAGAACAATTCTCATTTGCCATGACAACATTTAGAAAATCAGTGAAACATTTTGCATCATCTTCAAACTTTCCTTTAATGTCAACAATGGCAGACTTGCTATTCAGTGATTTTAAGGGAGTATATCTGCATAATGTCCTTTTATGGTCTTGTGGCAAAATCGCACTGCTTGGTTCTTGGATGATCTTTGTTCATATTATAAAAGTATAATATGCCCAGCTCATTACTGTACTGACTGTTTCTGAATATCGTTTGAAAAGAGCCCAGAGCTCCCAGCGTCAGTCATATCCTGTGTCATAACTGTCACACTGAGCAATGTAGTAAAGACGTTTGCGTTGCATTATGATAAAATGGAGTATGTTCATTCTCAGTCTTAACTGAACACTTATGTATACCTTTAGAAAAACAACTACTATGTAGTTACAGTAAACCGATTTTTTTCCTGCATGACCCCAAAGCAACAACATCCAGTACTTTTTTTTTTTATTCCATATGGCAGTGCACTGTTGATGAAAAACAATATCATATTAAACCATCAAAAATTTTGACTGAGCTTTCATTTTTACTTATTTAGTTTTTCTTACCATTTCTTCAAAGGGATATTTCAACCAAAAATGAAAATACTGGCATCATCATTTACTCACCATTATGTTGTTCCAAACCCATATGCAAAATACAAATGAAGATGTTTTAATGAATATCAAGGGCTGAATTTTCAATACAGTGGCAGTGGATAGATCTTCACTTTAAATCTTAAAAAGGACCCAAGAGTACAATGCAAATTGTGTGTCATATTCCAAGTCTTCTGAAGATATAAGACAGGTTTTGGTGTGGAACAACCCCAAATTCAAGTCATTTTTCAATGAAAATGTTAACATCCATTGGACGTTCACAAAGTACTTGGATTGTTTAGCGCAAAATAATTACGCAAGTTCTCTCATCCTCATGTCATTTGGAACGACATGAGGGTGAGTAAATTATGAGAGAATTTTCATTTTTGGATGAGCTATCACTTTAAGTAGAAAAGAACAAACAGAAGTCTTAGTTCAAGTGCTATCACATTTACCTATCACATAAAGCTTGATTAATCATGAGTTTAATGGATTTCGTAACATTAGGGACAATGAATGTGAAATTGGAAAACACTTTAAAGAGATACTGCACTGACTCAGCCACAACATAATTTCACACCCCAGCATGTACGCTTATGACGTAATTCCATGGGTGATAATTAACTGTCAGGTCATGTCTGCAATCTGTCAAGAGCAAAGATGACTTGGGGCTGAGACTGTAAATTCCCTCTGTAATCAATAACACCACGTTTGGGCAGATATTTTTTGTAGATCTGCAGAACAACATGATCAAACTAAGGATGTGATGTGATGGTATAAATTCTCTCAAACTCTCAAATGTTCACCTGTCAGTTAAAGAAAATTGATAGGTATGTGTGGTGTTATTGATTGAAAACATTGTGAATAGAGTGCAACAGTCTAGTTCCGGAAGAAACAGTCTCCATAGACTAATATATTTTGAACAATAATTTTTAAACCTTTAGCCATCAGTCTGCGTTCTTGTTTATCTTGTTTAACTTCTCGGATTCGAATATCGCAAAATAAGTTTACACTTAAAGCGTTAAAGTCCCCGGATACATAAGTCAGGCATATGGGGTATCATTTGAAAAATTAGAATCTGAACTTATAGAATACTATCAATTTTGCATTTATGTTACATAAAATAACAAAATAAGGGCTGAAAACATTTGTGTCTAAAAAAGTGCCACCTAGAGGTAATGTGGTAGAAATATTAATGTAAATATAAAAGTCACGTATCAAATGAAAGCTCTCATTCTCAGGAATGTGGCTGTATAATTTAATTTGTTGCCTAATTTTCAAAAGAATCACAAAGTGAAATACGATTTCTGTAAGTCATCAAATACAAACGTCTTTTTTATGCGCCAATCACTGCTGCTGTAAGGCCCATATAGCCAAAATGTTATATCTGCTTTTACCTCAGGCAGTTTTCTACAAAATCAGCCATTTTTAATTGTCTGTGAGCTTGCTTGGGTGAATAATCCAACAGTATATATAAGATCTAAAAATATGCAGTCTAGCAGTAAAAGCATGCTAAACAAATCATTGAAAATATGTTACTGACCATTGGTGATGAAATGTATTACATCATCGCAAAGGGGAGTACACCTAGATTGAGCTTCTAGTCCACTCAGAGGCTGATCTATTCGATGAAACAATGAGGGTGGTGTATGAACTGAAAATTAGACTGAATGTCTATGGACGAGCACATCTATGAGGTCTAAAACGCGTTAGAGCGCCACCTACATTTCAGATCTGTATATTGTAATAGGAAAAAATATTTTTTTCTGGTACTTGCCGCCATCTACAAAAAATGTTCAAAGGGAGATAGAGTGAACAGAATTACATGCTTACAAATTTAGGACAACAACAACAACAACAAAAAATTATAATTTTTTTATTATTTCTGTTTATCATAAGATTGTTAACATATAGAATATTTATTATGAATAATTGGGGTAATTGTTGTTAACCTTCCCTGATCAAAACTTTTTTTTTAATTTGGGGGTTGTTCTGAAAGAATTACAAATTGTTTTGCAATTAGTCCACAGTATGTGTGAATGATGAGCTTCTAAATTTGAGTGTAAAAAATTGCAGGCGGCAGCCCAAAAACAATGCACCAGAGATTAAGGGGTTAATCAAGGAATTTCTGGAACTACACTAAACATGATCCTGAAGGGAAACGATCCACCAATCAGAGAATCGCAGTGAACAAAGTGAGCCCGGCAATGACGCATGGTGAATGATGCAATCGAGTGTCTCTCCATACACTATCAAACTACTTGTATACCTTTATATATCTAAATAATTTGCAATAAATGTAAAATATATGTAACTGTAGCCTGATGGTAGGTAGCTGTGCAGTGTGCAAACCTCACTCCCCTGGCCTCAAGAGATGCACTAGCTACTGACACTTGAGGCTGTAGCCTTTAGCCTCCTTGCACCTGCCACCCATGTCGGCAGATGCCGGTTTGAATCCAGCTCGGAGCGGGTTGAGCAGGACCAGTTTATATATATATATATACTGAATAACTTCCACTGATAAACTGTACAAAATAAGACCAACAATGTTCATTAAGAAAGTTTCGAGGGTCAATTTAGATTTTATGTTGACTTTTTAAAGATGTGATTAAAACTTATTAGGAAAACTGTTGAAACATCCAATTTACAGTTTCATTATGTAACCTTAGCAGTTCACAATCTCTTTTCTTGTAACCTTTTCCATGCACAAATGGATTAGTCATATTACATTTTAGGACTTGTCAGAGAGACAATGTTTACGATCAGAAATGATGCATTTTACACAGATTATTTTTAATATTTTATGATTCAGCAGATGGTTAACACATGATTTACGGTTTAGATTCTGTCCACACCACTACTTAACAATACCAAAAAGGTACAAATAGCGTGCATGGGTGGACACTGAAGCATCATTAGCAATCCATCCTTTCAAGAGAAGTCACGTTAGAACGCTAATGCCACCTACACACTTTGTGTTTGAAAAAGAAATGGTGAAAATACTTAAGCAACACAAGGGTGGAAAATGACAACCCTCCTGCAACCATTTACCTCATTTGGTTGCCATGGCTACAGGGCCAGAGACTTGCACGGTGGGATGCCGTGGCATGAGCAAGGAGGGAGAGGCGGGAACATTCATGGGCTAAGCCTTCTTCACACCAAGAGGAAGTGGCATTTTTGAAAGAGCCTTTTCTGACAAAGTTATGTTTGGAAAAGCATACTACCATACTACTCTTACAATTGTGCATACTATATTTGAACAGTATGCACATAATCTGTATACATAGAATACCTGGATGATCTGTTTATCAAATTGAGCTGTATACAAAAGAGCTTACTGTGTGGAATACTGTATAAATCAATACAATGAGCTCCATTTCTGGTGTAGATGAACCAGAAGTAGGCCTAATATCAACTGTGATTTTGATCTCTTTCCTAACCCATTATTTTACTGGATTGCCAAATAATAGCAAATTTTTACACAAAATTGGGTTGAAAATGCTGTTAATAACTGTTATTATTTCCCAGATGATATCAGGACACACCTCTGAGTTATATGAGGCCTTTAAGTGGAGTCGGAAATATCATAAGTACGAGTTCTGAGCACAAAATTGTACCGGTAGGAAACCAGGAATTCTAGAGTTGCTGAGATGAAAGATGATGGAAAGCAATGATTATGCAAAATTATTGACATTTCAATGTTTTATTTAAAAAATATTCATTTGTTATACATTAAAAATATTATTGTCAGCTATTGTAAAACCACTACATCACCCTTTGTGGTTTGCTTTATTCAAGGTAATAAATAATTTGCCAGATACTATGCATTAAAGAAATATTACGGGTTCAATAAAAGTTTAGCTCAATTGACAGCATTTGTAGCGTTATGCTGATTACCAAAAAAATAAATTAAAAAAAAATTTATTTAAAAAAACCTCCCCACAAATCTGGGTTACAGTGAAGTTACAGTGAATGGGGCCAATCCGTAAATGTTAAAATATTCACTGTTTCAAAATTATAGCCACAAGACGTTAAAAAAATGTGTGTGTTAACACAGTTTTAGTGTGATAAAATCACTTACTAACGTTTTCCTGTGAAAAGTTAAATAAAAGTTTACAACTATGTTGCCATGATGACGTAATGAGCCTGTTAACTCTAAAACAACCGTAAAAACTATTATTTAAACTTTACTTCTCAAACACAAGTTTTAGCTGAAGAATTAATATAAGTGCTTTTATCATATTAAAAGCTTCACATTTCTGCTCTTAAACCCTACAAAATTTGTCCCCATTCACTTCCATTTAATTTTTGCTTTTATATATATATATATATATATATATATATATATATATATATATATATATATATGTGGAATAATGCCTACTTTATTCACAAAAGTGGCAAGGTTCCCTGCTGAAAAGACCAGCTTAACCAGCATGCTGGTCTAGGCTGGTTAATGCTGGTTAGTGCTGGTTTGGAGCTGATCTAGCTGGTGGACCAGCATAGCCATGCTTTTCACCAGCTAAACCTTGATGGTGAAGCTTGTTGACTAGCATAGTCTTTCTAATAAAGCTGGTTAAGCTAGTTTGAAAGATGGGGACACCAGAAAACTAGCATTCAATGCTGGCCTTTTCAGCAGGGTTACCTGTCATAATGGTGAACGTGGCAACTACCGAAACTTCTGTGAAGACAGCACCATACAAATGTGAGTTGAATGCTTTACAATCATCCCACGCTGTGTGAATATGTACATTATTTGAGATATAAAGTTGGGTTAAGGTTGGCTAATGTGCTAAAGCTAATGGCAGCACATCGCGTGCGTTTGAAATGTCACTTTCATCAGCTTGAAAAATGGCAATTGCTTCTGTGAAGAAAAAAAGGTAGTGTTCCATTTGAGATGATACCCTTTGAAAATGTATACACTAGATGGCCGAGTGCATAGTGTATAGTGTGTAATTTGAATTTAAATTTTATGTGTACGTAAGCGTATGCATAAGGCCGTTTGATGTAAATGTCTTCATTAGCAGGGTACGCATGCACTGTATGCGTGCAGCTTGATTTTTCTTACCGTGTATCCTCTGAACGTGTAGTCTGCACATGCGCTTTGAATTGTTTGAACTAATTAGTGTGTCCAAAAAGTGGCCAAACTCACAGTTGGGCCATTGCTCTTACAAAGTAGTGCATGAAGATGACACAATCGCCAGTAAACAACAGGAAACTGAGGTGTAAAAAAACAACAATGGATGTGCACGTCAAGAGCACGTGTGTGAGGAGGTCAGGAACCCGATTCTGAACGACTATAAAGACATCTTTATGGGTCTAAACTCCTGAAGAGAAATGGTAAAGTAGTACACAGTAGTCATTCTGTGCATACTGTATACGTGTTCACAGTTAAATTAAGTTTAATTTGAAAGGCTAAAGCGTGGAACTGTACGCATACGCTAGCATACACATAAAAAGGTAGTGTACTTTGGGCTTTAGTCATCTAGTCTGGACCCCACCCCGGTGCAGGTAAGGGGTTAGAAGGGTCACTTTCAGCTTGGAGCTTAGTCTCTTCTCATTAGTTGTGGTTCAAAAAAATGCCACTACAGAGAAATCTCTTCAGATTTAAGATGGTGGTGACCTATATTTCTCACAAAGACATACTCGTGCTCAAACTCTCTCTACAACATGATGATCGCATGATTTGATGTGCAAGAGTAGCCAGAGACATTAAAAACACTGATTAAATCTCATCCTCTCCATGTGCAGCATTTTTCAACAGTTAATACGCTGTAAGCCTTTGGAGGGATTTTACCATCCATACAATGATGTCCACTCATGAGCCACATCAGAAAAGGAGACCTACTATAATACTGTTAGATCCAATGTTAAGATCCAGTTTAAATCTCGTGCTTTGTCTGGAAATATCAGATTTTTGTCTATATATATATATATATATATATATATATATATATATATATATATATATATATATATACTGTATACACAGACACATACACACACACATAGACAGTATATATATATACATACTGTATACAGAAACCTTGGTTACACTCAAGCAGATTTGCCCAGCACGACAGCGTGAAGTAAACTGGAAGTAAGTTGACCTAGAAACTCCTGAGAGAGAAGGAATGCTGAAGAAAGAAGCTGACAACTCAAGAGAGATCTGCGTGAAAAGACTCGTTGTTCTGAGCTGAAACCTGAGTTAAATTATGCTTCTCAGGTTACTGTACTACATTCTCTGGGGCTTGGACTTGCACCTCTACTCTGATTAACAGCATTGCATGTTTTTTAAATAGTCACAATTGTTAATGGTAAGACAAGGCAAGGCAGGTTTATTTATATAGCACATTTCATACACAATGGCAATTCAAAATGCTTTACATATAAATCTTAAAGAAAATAAAAGATACATAAAAAAAATAAAAACCAAGTAAGAACATGAAATAAGAACAAAAAGTAATAAAATAAATGTGAAAAAAAAATGTAAATGATTAAAATGAATAATAAGAAAAAGTATATTAAACCTGTTAATCTTCCCTGATTAAACAGAGGATAACCAAAGATTGTTAACACACACTTCAGTGGTTGTTAACCTTCCCTGGTAGTGTTAATTTGAAATATCTATATTAAAGGGGACATTTCCTGGAAAAAAAGGTATTCTTCTTTTAAAATAAAAGTGTTTGTGGTAGACATTCACAATGAAAGCAAATACTAAAGCTCTGCTCTACTATGAGTACTAATACTAATCATTTATCATCACACATTTGTGTTTGTAATATTTCCAACAAAAAACATTTGAGTTAAGAATAAGTAAAAAATTGCAGGAATATGATATAACCTTGCAAACAAAATATTCACTATTTTGTTGAATATTTTGTATGAAAAAGTCACTACCGTAACAGTTGTTATCATATTTGTGACAAATTATGGGAAAGGAAGAACATTCCAAAAAAGTCTGAAAATACGATATAAAATTGACTGTACTTTTACTACATATTTGGACCTAAGATATCGTACCATATACATATGGACAAAGTTATGGAGAACTGTGTTTGAACCAGTTCAGTAGAATGGTGAATAGCGGCCATCTGCACACATACTGTGTGCAATTGACAACCACTTAAAAGTCAGCAGAGTTACATAAGTGTGTCTCAAGCCAGTGACAGAGGATTGCTCCCTAATGCACGTTATCCTAAATTCTGTGTGTGTAGTTTCATGACATGAACTGTGTGACATTCTTGGATTTACAAGAGAAAATGGATTAGAGATGTCTAGCTGACCTTCCGTTTGCTCTCATATGACTGACGGATTGAAAGCATGTGGACAGGTTGATTATGATGCAAAAATGCACGTGGCCTGCCCTGCTGAAAAAACAACTGGTATACACCATGAATGTCCTTCCTGATTAAGGCTGGTTTATACTTTTATGAAAATATCCATTAGATTTTGGTTTAAGTTTAAGGGTAGGGAGGTAGGTTTTGTCGATTTAAAACTAGACAGATTATTAAAGGGATATGTCATCCTAAAATGAAAATTCACTCATCATTTATCCACCCTCATGCCATCCCAGATGTGTATGACTATCTTTCATCTGCAGAACACAAACAAATATTTTTTAATGAATATCTCAGCTCTGTAGGTCCATACAATGCAAGTGAATGGAGGCTAGAACTTTGAAGGTCCAAAAAGCACATAAAGGCAGCATAAAAGTAATTCATACGACTGCAGTGCTTAAATCCATGTGTTCAGAAGCGATATGATAGGTGTGGATGAGAAACAGATCAATATTTAAGTCCTTTTTTACTGTAAATTCTTCTCCCTGCCCAGTAGGTGGTGATATGCATGAAGAATGTGAATTGCAAAAAACAAAAGAAAAATAAAAGTGAAAGTGAAAGTGGAGATTTCTATGGATTTATTAAGTGGAGACAAAGGGACTTTGTATTAACTAAAGGCTGTTAAATATTTACAGTAAAAAAAGAGACAAGCCTTTTGATAGTTCCCGCTCCAATTTCCTGTTTAAATGAGAACTTTGTCAACGCAGAAAAGAAAACTGTGCTCTTCAAGCTATTTTGTGGGGTCTTTAACAAAGGCGTGGCAGGAGCGGGCACGTTCTCTTCATGCACGCATCACTGGGATTACAACAACATGGCATTTTGTCCCCTGACAACAACTTCATTGACATGTGAAGGGATAAAAAGAAAGAATCAGTTAGCACATATGTCACATGTGTTTAGACAACAATGCTGTCTGTACAAACAACAAAAGCCAGATTGGGGGTAATCATCAGATTTTAATTTTAGTGTCCGGTTTTCTCTGTAATCATCAATCAAGCATTGTGTCTGGCTCTGCAACAGAGGATGTGGCCTTGTACAATGTGAATGAGGTTTAATGGGACAGTCCTCTGAGGCCACATAGCTCTAATGTGATTGATGTCTACTCGTCTTTCTCAGATTAATTCAGTGTGGCAAAACTGATTGGAGAGAGGAAAACAGGGACAGAAAGAAATAGAAAGGGAGACAGACCACAATTCACAATGAGTATTGTCATTCTTAATTAGGTTGATCTAATAACCATTCATCAAAAGCCTTCTGCTCACTCAGACATAATGCAGGGGATATTGAATATGGTTAGGATGCTGTTGTCTTTGCATTCAGATAAACTTGGGTGACTTTTAGAAGTTTGATCATTGTTTATTTGTTTATGTCCCGTTGAAAAAATGTGCTACAACTGATGAAAGTAACACATATTAAATTCAGGGGCATTGCCTAAGTGTGAGTTCAAACTAGGCTTTAAGCATGCAGAATTACTATATTTTGGTCCCCACAATAATACATGTATTTTGGGCAGAGGATATGATGTCACACTTTAGGGCTTCTGCTTTTATAATATATGACAAATAATAGTTCATTCAAAATGTTGCTTTAATTGTGTTTTTGTCCTTTTAAAAGATTGACTGTAGTCACTATGAACTATTGTTGAATAGAAACTGCCTGATAACATTATTATTCGTAGTATTAGTACGTAACATTTAAATTTACATCTCTGTATGTTTGAATAGACGCTGAAACATAAATAAAATTTATAAAAAGTTTTTACATATTTATAGCTTTAGAAAAGTACAAATATTTACGAAACCTTTTATATTCTTATATTTTATATTATTATATTATAAATACACTGATGAGTCAAAACATTATGACAACTCACAGGTGACATGAATAACGCTGATAATCTCCTAACAAGGCCACATGTCAAGGGCTGGGTAGATTAGATGGTAAGCAAACAATTAGTTATCGTAGTCAATGTGTTGAATGCAGGAGAAATGGGCAGGAGTAAAGACCTGACTTTGACAAGGGCCGAATTGTTATGGCCAGACGACTGGGTCAGAGAATCTTTTGTGGGGTACTCCTGGTCAGCAGTGGTGAGTACCTACTGACAGTGGTCTGAGGAGGGACAAACCACAAACTGGCTACAGGGTGTGGGCGCCCAAGGCTCATCGATGCGCGAGGGCAATGAAGGCTATCCCATCTGGTCTGAACCGACAGAAGGTGTACTGTGGCACAAGTCACAGAAAATTTTAATGATAGTTACTGGAGGAATGACACAACACATAGTGCATCACACCCTGCTGCGTATGGGGCTGCGTAGACGCAGACCAGTCAGAGTGCCCATGATGACCCCTGTCCACCATCGAACGCACCTACAATGGGCACGCGAGCATCGGAACTGAACCTTGGAGCAGTGGAAGAAGGTCGTCTGGTCCGATGAGTCCCGTTTTCTTTTACATCACGTGGACGGCTGTGTACGTGTGCACCAATTACCGGGGGAAGTGATGGCATCAGGATGCACTGTGGGAAGACGACAAGCCGGTGGAGGCAGTGTGATGCTCTGGGCAATGTTCTGTTGGGAAACCCTGGGTCTTGCCATTCATGTGGACGTCAGTTTGACCCGTGCCACCAACATAAACATCATTGCAGACCAGGTACACCCCTTCATAGCAATGGTATTCCCTGATGGCAGTGTCTTCTTTCAGCAGGATAATGCACCCAGCCACACTACACACATTGTTCGGTAATAGTTTGAGGAACATGA
Source organism: Myxocyprinus asiaticus (assembly GCF_019703515.2). Classification (NCBI taxonomy): domain Eukaryota; kingdom Metazoa; phylum Chordata; class Actinopteri; order Cypriniformes; family Catostomidae; genus Myxocyprinus; species Myxocyprinus asiaticus. Next base: position 5,408,187 of record NC_059378.1, on the reverse strand, counting down.
TGAGGAGTTCAAGGTGTTGCCATGGCCTCCAAATTCCCCAGATCTCAATCCGATTGAACATCTGTGGGATGTGCTGGACCAACAAGTCCGATTCACGGCGGCTCTAACTCGCGACTTACAGGACTTGAAGGATCTGCGGTAACACTTTATTTGGATGGTCCCAAGTAGATATTTAACTGACTATAAGTGACTTATCTACTGAATTGCTATAGCTAGTAAACAGTGTTTCAACAACATTCAGTAGACTTTCAGTAGCCTGTATATAGAACTTATTAATGACCCACTTACATTATTGTTGAGAACATCAGTTCATTAAAAGGTCATTAATAAAGATCTATATAGCAAGTCAGTCGATAAGCTGTTATTTTGCTGCTGTTATACAGGCTATCGCTAGTCTATTGAATGTTTGTTGAAACACTGTTTACTAGCTATAGCAAGCCAGTTGATAAGTCACTTATAGTCAGTTAAATATCTACTTGGGACCATCCAAATAAAGTGTTAACGGATCTGCTGCTAATGTCTTGGTGCCAGATACAACAGGACACCTTAAAGGGTCCTGTAGAGTCCATGTCTCGTAAGTAAATAATTTCATAATTTATAAATTAATCAGTTCATTTTGGGATGAACATTTCCTTTAAGTCATTGCATATAAAAATTGCACACTACAAAGTACACTAAAACTTATTATGCTGGGTGATGCTGAGTCTCAAAATAGAGCATGGATCCAAATGGCCTATTTAAACTGGTAAAATGTGTTGAGCCTGCAGTAAAGAACAGGTAAATGGAACATAAATTCAGAGCTAAAGTGAATTGGCCAGAACCTCTTTCTGTTCTAATGAAATGACTGTGCCTCATTGAGCTATGAGAATAATTGCCACAATAGGCTACATTTTAAAGTGTTACAACAATTTTTAATTTAGTCATTCAGCACTGTATCTGCTATTAAAGATATTTGAATATATGTATATAAACTTACAGATTTTGTTGAATAAAATGAAGCATATTAACTGCATAATGCTGGCAGGTGTTGATAGTACAATACTAGAATCATATACAAATGTCTTCAAAATGCCCACAAAAACAGCACTAACCAACCTAAACCAGTCTGGAAATTCATGCTGGCCTAAGTTGGTCTTTTCATCAGGGATCTTGTGCACTGTAAATGTCAAGGTCTCTCACAAAGAGTGTAGACAGATATCCTGACACAGCACTCACTGTTCCATTGAAGTCGTAGACAGTATCTTTCTAATACCTTCTGCACCTCTTTACACTAAGTCTCATGATAAGTTACAAAGCACACAAAAATGTGCGTACCTTAAAAAGGTCGACTTTGTTTTTGCTCAGCACAGTGCACATGAATCTGATGTAATTAGGATTCTGCTACAGTGGCCCAGAGCGAGGAAAGCAAATGATTGGTAAATATGAAATAAATGTATGCAGGATGAAAAAGAGTTGAGATAAACACTCAGGAAGGTGGAGGGAATGAAATGAAATAACTTCATGTTAGTTAATGTACCGTGTCCAGAAGCCCTTTGGGCTGAAAGCCAAACACATATACAAAAACGTACATTTAGAGTAATTGTATATTTATTGTTCTCTTGTGCAGTTTCAGGTTGAATGTGATCCTTGAGGCTGGGGACAAGGTGTTTTATTGGATGAAACACTACAAGGAGAAGGAAATTAAACAAATATTTAGGGTTCAATACAAGTTAAGCTCAATCGACAGCATTTGTGGCATAATGTTGATAACCAAAAAAAAAAAAAAAAAAAAGACTCGACCCTCCTTTTCTTTAAAAAAGCATAAAATCGTGGTTAGAGTGAGGCACTCACAATGGAAGTCAATGGGGCCAATATTTGGATGGATTAACGGCAGAAATGTGACGCTTGTGATTTTAAACTTGTGTTATTTGAGCTGTAAAGTTGTTTAAATAGTTTTTAAGGACGTTTTTGGGTTTACATCATTACATCGAAATGGCAATGAAGTTGTAAAATTGGCTATAACTTTACACAGGAAAGGTTAGTAAGCGATTTTATCACCCTAAAATCATGTTAACACACTTATTGTTTATGTCTTGTGGCTATACTTTTGAAATAGTATTTTAACATTTACGATTTGGCCCCATTGACTTCCATTGTAAGTGCCTCACTCTAACCCAGATTTTTGCTTTTTTAAAGAAAAGGAGGAACAAATCAAAATTAATTTATGTGCTAATAAACATTATGCCACAAATGCTGTTGATTGATTTTAACTTGTATTGAACCCGGAATATCCCTTTAACATTTACGAGAGTTCACACACATACAGTAACTCTGAATGTATTTTCACCTCACTCATAATTAGTTCCGAATAATAATATGACAATGTGCAAAGCTATGTATTTTTAGCAAAAGGTAAACACAGCTGTGCTGAGATTAATTAATTATCTTGTGTGTTATTGCTTAATTTTAGCACAGCTGGATTGATTTTGACTCAATTTCTGCAATAATTTCTTTTTTAAAATGCATGTTATATTTGTCTATTCAGAGTGAACAGCAACGAGTGAACGGGTTTTGGCTCAATTAGCATTCTCTGGCTCCCTTCAGAGGCCTGTCTGAGCTAATTAGCACATGATGCAAACTAGCATGTCGCCTTTGAGTGTATCTACAAGAGCATGTGAGAACAGTTGGAAGAGACATAAATAGGTTGAACTGTGCATTAGTTCAGAGTAAAACTACAGTAGCAGTTCAGGCTTTAGCACACACTTCCAATAGAATAATTATTAAGGAGACAATGAATTCATACTGTTCATATTTTAAAGGTGAAGTGAGTAATTTTTGAAGCACTTGCGCCACCAAACAAAATCGTAAAAATAATGACTGATTTTAAACAGGTGTATTAAACATTAAGCTGCGAGTAAAAGAAGCTGAAAAAGTGCAGGATAGTGAGCTGCATAAGTTTGAGCTGGAGGCTCTGAAGCTGCACAGCAGACCCACTCCCTTGTCTCGCCTCTTTCTGCTTCATCGAAGAGACCATTAGTGGGCTCTGCTTAGAACCCAAATTATAGCTCCTCTGATTCACCTTTCGATTCGCAACCTGGTTTTGATGTAAGCAAATACATCAGACTTGTACCGCCGTTCAGAGAGACAGAAGTAGACTCATATTTCACAGCATTTGAACGCGTGGCTGTCAAGTTGCGGTGGCCTAAGGATATGTGGGCTCTACTTCTGCAGTGTAAGAGGTAGATCGCAAGAAGTTTCAGCTGCATTGCCAATTGAACAATCTCTGGACTATGAGGTAGTGAAAGCCGCCGCGCTTAGAGCATATGAGTTGGTGCCTGAGGCGTATCACCAAAAGTTCCAATCTCACGCAAAAACAGCCAGACAAACTTGCGTTGAATTTGCATGAGAGAAAAGAGCACTATTTGAAAAGTGGTGTTTTTTTAGGAAGGTCACGACAGATGAGCAGCTCCAGGAGCTCCTCTTACTGGAAGACTTTAAAGCATGTGTCCCAGAAAATGTTGCTGTTCATGTAAATGAACAGAAAGTGCAAGCTCTGTCCGTTGCTGCTGTTGTGGCTGATGTGTTTGTGTTGATGCATCAAATGTGTTTTCTTCTATGCGTCAAACCAGAAGTAAATCTCCAGCAGTGGAGGGCTCAGAATTATTTCGCGCTTCTATTCGTTCTGCTAAAATGGAGATGTATGCTGAAACCAAATGTAAATCTGGTCCCAAACATGCAGGGGACAGATATGTCCAGGCAATCCAGGTAATTTAATTTTGGAATGCAAAGCTTGGAAACTGAAAAAATAAGCCTCCAAGCCCAAAAGTGTAGCTCCAGTACAATCAGTACCCAAATTAAATTATTTGGATGTCGTTACGTATCAGCCCTTCCTTTTGACAGGTACAGTATCTCTTTCGCCAGAGTCTGAAGCAAAGCAGGTAATGATTCTGAGAGACACAGGAGCAGCTCAGTCAAGATATCTATGGAATCATATAAGGGAAGTGATGTGTTAATCCATGGATTTGAAATGGGCTGTGTTAATGTCCCCCTTCATTCGGTATATTTGAAATTGATCTCATTACAGAACCCGTTACACTGGGGGTGCACTCACGGTTGCCTGTAGATAGCATCAGTCTTATCTTAGGAAATGATGTTGCAGGGGGTAAGTTTTTTCCTAGACCCATTGTTGCATATGAGCCTAGCATTAGTGAGTTACCTGATCTCTCTACCTGATTCCCTTCTGCCTTTTCTGCCTGTGCTGTAACACATTCACAGTCATGGAAATTTGAAAATGTTGTTGATCTTTCTAACACTGTCTTACTCTTTCAGCCCGAATGTGTGAAATGCGAGTTGAGTGTTGAACCTGAAATTGTTTCAGAGCCCATTGAAATGACTGCAAGGTTTTCTTTAAAGGTTTGTAAGAAAGATTTGGCTGCTGCACAGGTTTCTGATCCTTCCCTGACTACTTGTTTAAATGCCATGGTGGACATTTTTGGGAGGATGGAGTTCTGATGCGCAGATGGAGGCCACGACATTGTGACGTGAATTGGCAAGTAATTTGTCCGATTTCATTATTGCTCATAAGTTCTACAACTTGCTCACGAGAATGTTACTCCTAAGTGTCCTGATAAAACAAAAAACCTTCCAGCGTATTTCCAAACACTACTTTTGGCCTGGCTTAAAAACTGCTGTGTCCAAATTTGTGTGTTCCTGTCATACTTATCAATTAGTTGGTAACCCAAATCAAACTGTTCTGCTGGCTCCACTTCAGCTGATACCTGTGCTTGGAGAGCCATTTGAATGATTAATCGTTGACTGTGTAGGTCCCTTGCCTAAGTCAAAGTCCAATCACCAGTACGTCTTGACTATTAAGTGTGCAGTGACTCGCTACCCAGAGGCAATTCCTCTGCGTACTGCGTAAACTGCGTACAGGGTGCATTGGAGCGATTCCACCAGACTCTTAAGTCGATACTCGCATTGCGTTGAGAAAAGTACGTATTTGGTAGAAGGTCAACCATTGATTATGTTTGCTGTGAGAGAAAGTGTTCAGGAATCACTAGGCTTCAGTCTTGCCGAACTGGTGTTCAGTCACACAGTAAGTGGTCCCCTAAAGCTACTGAAGGAGCAGTTGCTTTCACAAAACTCCTCATCTATGTCCATTCTTGATTATGTCAGTTCTTTCTGTGAATGGCTTCACAAAGCCTGTGAGGTGGCTAGAGCTCATCTGGTTGACACCCAGGCTAAAATGAAATTACGGATTGACAGAAAGAGTGTGATGCATAATTTTCAACCTGGTGAGTCTGTACTCGTACTGCTTCCTGTGCCTGGTTCTGCCCTGCAGACTAAATTCTCTGGCCCTTACACAGTTGAAAAGAAACTCAGTGATACTAACTACGTCATTTGCACTCCTGATTGTAAAAGAGTAGGTTATGTCATGTGAACATGTTGAAAGCTTACGTTGCACGTAATGTGACTAAGGATAATCCCTTTGTAAAACCTGTCTACAGCGGTTTTGCCCCCTGCTTACCATCCCAAGGAGGATGGGTTAGTGGCAAAAGATGCTCAAACATTGTGGGCTCGCTTGTAGAATTCTGCTCTATTAGGTAATTTAAAGTCCTACCTTTCTCACAAGTCTGAAAGCCAGTGTGAAGCTATTAGTAACTTGATTATTAAATATCCTAAGATATTCGCTGATGCACCTTCTCAAGCTACAGTACTGTGTCATGATATAGATGTAGGTGACAATCAGCCAATTAAGCAGCATCCCTACCGTGTAAACCCCAAGAAGCGTGACAATATGAAAGCTGAAGTATCTGCTTGAACATGATCTTGCAATACCTAGAGAAAGTCCGTGGAGATAGCCATGTAAACTAGTGCCAAATTCGGACTGCACCTTTAGATTATGTACTGACTACCACAGAGTTAACGCTGTGACCAGACCAGATTCCAGGAATGGAAGATTGCATGAATAGAGTTGGTGCTACGCACTATGTCACCAAATTAGATCTGCTTAAAGGGTACTGACAAGTCGTGCTTCAGAAATATCTGCATTCGTCACTCCTGACAATTTCCTACAATACTCTGTCCTGACCTTCGGCATGTGAAATGTCCCTGCTACCTTCCAGCGTCTTATAAACAGAGCATTGTCAGGAGTGCCCGATTCTGAAGTGTATCTGGATGATGTAGTGGTGTACTCAAACTCTTGGGAAGATCACTTGGATAGTTAGATGTAGTGTTTGGATGATTAGCTGATGCCTCACTAACCCTGAATCTAGCAAAATGTGAATTTGCTAAAACTGTTGTCACCTGTCTCGGTAAGTGTGTTGGACAAGGTCAAGTGAGACCTATAGAAGCTAAGGTATCTGCTATTGTTGAGTTCCCTATCCCGACTAACAAACGTGAGTTGCGCCGCTTCTTATGTATGACTGGATATTATCGCTAAAATAACTTTGCTGCCATTTTGTCTCCCCAACTGACTTCCTGAGTACATCTAGGAAGTTTGTGTGGACCTCTGAATGTATGAGCATTCTTTGCACTGCTCCTGTCCTTTCTGCACCCAATTTTTCTCTACCTTTTAAGTTGCAGGTGGATGACGTGCTATGGGAGCCAGGGCTGTTTTGCTGCATGAAGATCAAGCAGGGATTGAACACCCTGCACTGGCTTTGTTGTTGGCACTTCAGCACTTTGAGGTATATCTGGGTGGAAGTGGTAGCCTCATCATAGTTTATACTGACCATAACCCATTAGTGTTCCTTTCACGAATGTCCAGTTCCAATCAGCGCTTGATGCGTTGGGCTCTTATTATGCAGGAGTATGACATTGACATCCGGCATAAAAAGGAAACTGACAATGTTGTAGCGGATGCGTTGTCTAGAACTAATGTTCTGGAAAGTTAAGAGTTGTTTAAGTGTGTTTTGTCTTATAACCATTGGTTATAATTTTTTGTGGTGTGGGTGTTACGTATTATTATTGTTGTTTTATTTTGTCCTCTCTCTCTACTTTCATCAAGCAGGAGTTAATTGCTGCCACCTGACCCCAATGATTGCTTGACTGCTGTGATTGGATGATGAGAGGAAGAGTTGGGGATAAAAGCTTTGTTGTGCGTGCATGTGTGCCTGCCAGACTCTGTGACTTTTGAAGTGTGTATTGATTGTACTTTGTTGTTTTTGGATTCAGTGCTGTGTGCCTGACTGAGTAAGATCCTAGTTGTAAGATTGCCTGCATTTTCTTCTGCTATTCTTATTTTGTTTTCAAGTGTGGGTGAAATAGTTAATTATGTGGATGGATTAGTAGGGAGGTGGGTGCCTCTTAAGTTTGATGTAATTGTTTTTGCCTGTCCTGGCAGTGAGGGAGTTAGTGTATAGTTATTGTAATATATATATATATATATATATATATATATATATATATTTGTTTTTTTCTTTCAGATTAGCTATCTTTTACCCCCCATTTAGGCAGAGTGTTTATTCTCTGACTCAAGATGGCGCCGAGTATGGCTGCTGCGTTGCGAGCTCCGACACAACATGGTAGTGCTTTGTTTGTTTTGTTTACAATTCTTATGTTTTTTTGTCTTGGATGTTGTCTGCCTTACTGTCTCCGACAGACAAACACTTTTGGACATTGGTTCAGCAATTACACACCGTAAACAGGACTTCAAATTCCTCAATGCCGACCCGCTGTTTACAAACACGGCAGTGGAGCCCTTTGTCTGGGCTGCCCGGCCGCGGAAACGCAGGAGGAAAAGGGGAAACAGAGCCGGCGTTCTCATCAGAGAAAGACGCCACGCAAATCAACCCCCGCTACCCAGTATTCTACTGGCAAATGTTCAGTCTCTGGATAACAAGCTCTGCGTGCTGAAAGCGTGGATCTCCTTCCAATGAGAGACGAAGGACTGCAGCATTATCTGCCTTACAGAAACTTGGATGTCTGTGGAGATTCCAGACTCAGCCATTGAACCCGCGGGGTTCTCCGTGCACCGAGCGGACAGAGCGAAATACCTCTCAGGTAAAAGCAGAGGTGGTGGTGTATGTTTTATGATCAACAAATCCTGGTGTGATCAAAGGAATGTACATTCTATCAAGTCTTTCTGCTCTCCTGATCTGGAATTTCTCATGCTTCTGTGTCGACCATTCTGGCTACCGAGGGAATTCACAACGGTCATTATCACTGCTGTGTACATCCTGCCACAAGCCGACACAGACCGGGCACTCAAGGAACTGTATGGGATTATAAGCAAACAGGAAACCGTGCACCCTGAGGCCATGTTCATTGTGACCGGGGACTTTAACAAAGCCAGTTTCAAATCAGTCGCACCAAAATACCACCAACACATTAGTTTTAACACACGAGGGGACCAGGTTTTGGACCATTGCTACTCTCCCTTCTGGGATGGCTACAAATCCCTCCCCCGCCCACCATTTGGCAAATCGGACCACTCTTCCATTCTGCTTCTGCCCGCTTACAGGCAGAAACTGAAATAGGAAGCACCCGCCCTCAGAACGATCCAGTGCTGGTCGGACCAATCAGACTCTACGCTACAAGACTGTTTTGATCACATGGACTGGGAGATGTTCCGGTCCGCCTCTGATGACGACATCGAGCTTTACGCTGATAGCGTAACGTGTTTCATCAGAAAGTGCGTAGAGGATGTCGTTCCGACAAAAACAATAGGGATCTATCCGAACCAGAAGCCATGGATTAATAGCGATGTTCGCGTGGCACTTAATGTGCGGACCTTCGCTTTTAATTCCGGGAACGCGGAGGAGCATAAACAAGTCAGTTATGCCCTCCGAAAAACTATCAGAACAGCAAAACGCCAGTACAGGAACAAGATTGAAGGACAGTTTAACACCACCAACACTAGAAGCATGTGGCAGGGAATTAATATCATTACGGACTTTAAAGGGAATAAAAACTCCGCCTTGAACACCGCTGCCTCTCTCCCAGATGAGCTAAATAATTTTTATGCTCTTTTTGAGGGAAATAACACCGCCCTCGCGGAGAGAGCTTTCGAGGCCGAAGCTACAGAGGTTAGTTTACTCTCTATCTCTGTAGCGGATGTAACCCGATCCTTCCGACGGGGGAATATTCGCAAAGCCGCGGGTCCAGATGGCATTCCGGGCCACGTCATCAGAGCGTGCACGAACCAACTGGCTGGTGTTTTTACGGACATTTTCAATCTTTCCCTCTCTTTGTCTGTAGTCCCCACATGCTTCAAAACATCCACCATTGTGCCTGTTCCAAAGCAATCCAAAATCACTTGCATAAATGACTGGTGTCCTGTTGTTCTGACCCCCATCATCAGCAAATGCTTTGAGAGACTAATCAGAGATTACATCTGCTCTGTGCTGCCTCTCTCACTTGACCCATTGCAGTTTGCTTACTGCAACAACCGCTCCACTAATGATGCCATTGCATCTACAATATACACTGCTCACTCCCACCTGGAAAAAAAAGAACACTTATGTGAGAATGCTGTTTGTAGACTACAGCTCAGCATTCAACACCATAGTGCCCTCCAAGCTTGATGAGAAACTCTGGGCTCTGGGCTTAAACAGCTCGCTGTGCAGCTGGATCCTGGACTTCCTGTCAAGCAGATGCCAGGTGGTTAGAATAGGCAGCAACATCTCCTCATCACTGACCCTCAACACTGGAGCCCCGCAGGGCTGTGTTCTCAGCCCACTCTTGTATTCTCTGTACACACATGACTGTGTGGCAACACATAGCTCCAATGCCATCATTAAGTTTGCTGATGACACGATGGCGGTAGGTCTGATCGCTGACAATGGTGAAACAGCCTACAGAGAGGAGGTGCACACTCTGACACACTGGTGCCAGGAGCACAACCTCTCCCTCAACGTCAGTAAGACAAAAGAGCTTGCGGTGGATTTCAGAAGAAAAGACAGAGAACACAGTCCCATCACCATCAATGGAGCACCAGTGGATAGAGTCAGCAGCTTCAAGTTCCTGGGTGTCCACATCGCTGAGGAACTCACATGGTCCATCCACACTGAAGCCGTTGTGAAGAAGGCTCATCAGCGCCTCTTCTTCCTGAGACGGCTGAGGAAGTTTGGAATGAACCGCCATATCCTCACACGGTTCTACACCTGCACTGTAGAGAGCAGCCTGACTGGCTGCATCTCCGCCTGGTACGGCAATAGCACCACCCACAACCGCAAAGCCCTGCAAAGGGTGGTGCGAACTGCCAGACACATCATCGGAGGTGAGCTTCCCTCCCTCCAGGACATATATACCAGGCGGTGTGTGAAAAAGCTCGGAGGATCATCAGAGACTCCAGCCACCCGAGCCATGGGCTGTTCTCACTGCTACCATCAGGCAGGCGGTATCACAGCATCAGGACCCGCACCAGCTGACTTCATGATAGCTTTTCCCCCAAGCAATCAGACTTTTGAACTCTTGATCTCTCACGATCAATATACATCAGCACTGCACTTTATTACTCTTACTCTTATATCTCACACCGGACTGTCATAAATTATAAATTATTATATTAGATTCTCTCTTAACAACTTACTATCAACCGACAGCCTGAATGCCAATACAGTACAATACAACCTACTGTACATTCTATATATACTATATATACTTTTTTATTGTATTGTGTGTATTGTATACAGTACAGTGTATGTTATTATTTGTATATTGTGTTGTGTGTAATTATGTATATATTAGACTTTAATTGTGTTGTGTTAATCTGATGTTTATTGTACATTGGTATATGTCTCATCACTTTCACGACTGCTATGTTGCTCGGAACTGCACCCAAGAATTTCACACACTATTGCACTTGTGTATATGGTTGTGTGACAATAAAAGTGATTTGATTTTATTTGATTTTGATATTATTTTGGCCTTACCCCCTCCCAAAGAATGGAATCCTCCCATATTTCTAAATAAAAGTCCATGTTATTTTCTAAAAAGTCGTTGTCTGGCATGTTTTTGGAAAGCACTGGGGCTGAAGATACTGTATATATATATATATATATATATATATATATTAGTATGTGTGTATTAAAGTTACCACCACTGACATACAGGTGGCACTCTTTTCAGATGAAATGCTACTATTAAAGCTTGTGTTCAGTGTGGAAAAACAAGCCTATGGAAATGTTTATAATCAAAAGGGAGGTGTGCTGTATATCTACTGTATTCTATCGGGTTCTACTGTATTGACCTGAACAGAAAAGTTGTTTGGAATTTTATCTAAAACATAAGAGTTAAATGAAAACCAAAGCTCATTTGATTTAATTCGCTTAGAAACACTTTGGAAGCCAGTCTAATCCAGAGAAGTCAAGTTACTGGCTCTTTAGTATGATCTGTGTTGAGTAGGTGAATAGCAGAAAGGATTAACCACATGTGATAAACTATGGGAACAAAATCCCTGAATCAGTCAAGTTGTCAATCAAACTGAAGTAACTTTTGACAGCTCACTATAACACAGAGCTTTATTCAGTAAAAAAAAAAAAAAAAAAAAAAATCAAGTTCTCATTTTAGAATTGAGGCTGAAATGATTTGTTACCATTGATTTGTGTCCAAAACTAAAACTCACAGCCTTCAAAGATTATATTTACCTTATACGTAAATACTATGTATCTTATACAAACTTATATGTAAGCAGCTTGTTGACATGAAGTACTTTTGGTAAGTTGACACTACTGTGTGCCATGCTACATCCATCTAAAACTATTTTAAACAGCATTTTAATCATTGTTATTGTGCATGAATTTTTTAAGGACTTCATAGGCTATTAATTGAGAAACTAAAAAGTTTCAAGAACTAAGATATACTCGTATTACCCTGATAAATTCATTACATTTAAACCTAAAATCACGTTGATAAGAAGTCTAGGGACACGTTATGTGTCAACTACCAAAACCAGATAACCTACAACGACTTGAAGTTTTTAGCACACCATACAGTATACTGACATCTAATAAACAGGTGCAATCCATAGATAAAAAAGTTTATACACATATTTCTAAATGAGAATGTGTGTCTGTGTCATGTGTAGGCTATGCGTGTGTAATAGAGAGACTTGTGTTTGGTCAGATTATTTAATATTTAATCAGAGTGCACCATTATGACGGCCTCGAAGTTTTATAAACCCACATCAATCCCAACCCTGGCATATCACATCCACTTTCACCAATAGCTGTATATATATAAAGCAGTCGGAAATCAGCAAATTGGCCTTGTGCTCAGGAAATGTATTTCAAGACTTAACCAAGTGTTCTGAGAGGAATGAACACGGATGAAGATATGCACCGTAAACTTCTCATTTGAAATTTGACTCTATGAAGAACTGAGAGAGCAAAGACATGTCTCTGCACTAATATCTAAAACTAAACAATGTTTCTAAAAAAATATTGACTTCTCTGACTTGAGATTTAACAAATATTTAATTATGTACAATCATAATTTCTCCCTCCATAGATTTGGAGCAATTATACAGTATATAAGGATTAGAAACAAAACACTTAAAAAAAAAATTAAAAGGGAATTATTTGGATTAAGCAACTGATCAAAAATTAAGGTGTTTTATATAGTTATACTGAATTTATAAATTTTTATTACTTCTCAGTTGACCCTAGTCAATATTTTATGGTGTTCCATGCAATTCCCAGGGAAATTGTAAGGCTTTTAGAATGTGGTAAATATCTTCTATTAGAATCAGTCAAAAAATTCACTTCCTGCATTAGGTTGCATGGCAAGGATTTTTCAAGCAATGTTTATAATAATGTATATATATATATATGTATACAGGGTTAGGAGGGTTACTTTTAGTTAAAAGTATTCCACTACAGATTACAGAATACATGCTGTAAAATGTAATTTGTAACGTATTCCTTTAGATTACTCAAGGTCAGTAACGTATTCTAAATACTTTGGATTACTTCTTCAGCACTGGTAGATTTTTTCACTTGTTTTGACTATAAAAACTCTGCCAGTACAGTGAGACAAAATACACATGTTAAAAATACATTCTCTGAAAAACCGAAATATCTTATGCAGTGTTGTTTCTAAAACAAGATAAATCAAACTGATTTTTAGATATTTTTAAAGGAAAACAATAAAGAAATTATTATAAAGAATATGATTTTTGCATGTAAAATGTGCATATGTGCATGTAAAATGGCTAGAAATAGCATTTTAGCTTAGCGTAAAGCTGACAATTTACACAAGGCTTATTTCTATTTCTTCTGCTCCAAACTTACTTCAAACTTACTTCTCTGTCTGCTCGTATGAATGTAACACATCATAAGAAAGTGTTTCACTGCTGTTCAAATGCTGATTTAAATTGTAACTGTAGTGGAATATAGTTACTAATATTTTGTATTTTAAATACGTAATTCTGTTACTCCCCAACCCTGTGTATATATATATATATATATATATATATATATATATATATATATACGTTCCTTATTGCAAACAAAGGATATCCTTGCTGTTACAGTTAATTGGAACTCTCTATTTAAATTAAAAAACAGTTTGATTGAAGCAAAATATGGATGACACCTCACACTTATTGCATTACGAATAAAATGAAGGAGGTTTCTTATAAGATTGTCCATCGAGTATACCCAAATAAGACACTTGTGGTACAGTGTTTTAAAGTTAATATGGAGGATAAGTGTTTTTTTTTTTTTTAAATAAAAATGGCCCTAACATAAATAATTTATTTTGGGTGTGTCCTAAAGTAGGTTACATGTCTTTTGGAGAGAGTTAAATAATTATTTCCAAAAAAGAAGCCAAGATTTATGTAATAATAAAGTGTATTTCAATTGATAATGATACAAAATTTGGTATTCATTTATTATTAATTATTATTATTATTATTATTATTATGACTCTATAATATACAGTACATAAACTTAAATAGACTGAAAAAAAATATCTGTATTTGAAGCATTTAAATTAGAAATTAAAAAATATTTGGTTATTTAAAGTAAAAATTTGAAAGCAATACGAAGTATGCAGCTGTTTACTATTTACAATAATTTTCTATAATGTAATTTGTGCTGCTTCACTTTCATATTATTTTCCCCATAAACCCCTGCCATTTTTATTTTATAAAAATATTTATTTTTAGATGTTCTCTTGTTTGTACTGTTTGAATTGTTCTTTATATATACAGTATATTGTTATTACTGATGGATTGTTTGTGCTATGCTAGCTCTTTGTGGCATGATGAACAAAATGAATGGAAGTGATATAACGGCATCTTGTGGTTGTAGGCTGACACTGCAAGCTCACAATCAATAGGCTTAGCAGGTCACATTGCAGATATTTGATTTATGCACACATACTCATATAATGCTACATGGATATTGTATTGTACATGTTGCGTGCATCAAACTACAAGTTCCATTTGAATCTTTATGCTTTATTTTATGGATGCATGAAATGCACATGGTTTCAAATCACAAAACCTTTATGCACTGTTCACGAAAGCTAGAAAAGCTTATCATCATGTGCCAGCCAATATTGTACACTATTCAAAAAGAAAAGGAGGAAGACACATTTACTTCTTAAAGTGTTTCATATCACGCTTTGATTTCTCTGTAAATATATGAACAAATTGATGATCTTTGTGACATTTCATTTCATTTTTTTTTTTTTTATGTAACTACCTTGTGTGTGGTCAGAATAGGTGAATGTCACGCAGGATTAACCACAGTGTCTGTGTGATGAATTATGGAGACAGAAACACTGAATCAACAACTGTGCCAATCAAACTGAAGTAACCAGTGTCAAATCAGTATAACATAGAGCTTCTCAGTCAGAACAATAATCATGTCATTTTAGAATTTAGGGATTATGTATATTTGTTATTTACAACTATGCAGATTTGTGTCCAAAACACATGAACCTCAAAGATGAGTCAGAAATGTTATCGAAACCAACTAGGCTAATTATTACTTATGAATATTAATATATTAATATATGCAAGTAACTATGTTAATTGTGAATGTAATTATTTTGTGTGTTTGTGAGAGTGAGACTTTTACTTGATCGGATTATATCAAAGCTTTATCACATCTAAATAAAATGATCTCATCATTGTGTACCACATGCAAGGGTGTAGATTCAGCTTGAACATTGTTTATTTTATGTGAAGTGTTGGACATGCTATGCTTGGCGTATCTTGTCAAGCAGGGGGAGTTAAAAAAAAAAAAAAATTGGAATGTTAAAGCTGAAGTATGTAATTTCTGCGACACTAGTGCCACGGAATGGAATAGCATAAATAAACAATGTTTTCAAAACAGCTTTCTGAATACGGCCCTCATCGCAAACAAATAACCCCAGTGCCAATTAACGCCATTGGTTGAGTAATGTTGTTGGGGCGGGTCTAAACAGGTCACTCAAAACAAACACAGGAATTTTTCATAGTGCCACAGAGACACAGTGTTTACAGTTTTCTAGAAAATTAACCTATGAATGGCTTACTTATAGCTGGGATAAGATAAAGTATTTGAACACTGAAAAAGTTACACACTTCAGCTATTATTTTTTCATTATTATTTTGAGGTAAATAAGTGGTATGAAGGTGGACATCAAAAACTCACAGACACAGGTAAATCCTGTTTTAATTAAAATTGTGTCTTTATATAAATATGACCAATCAGTGTGAATGGAGGTATGAAGAATCAATAGCAAAGAACATTTTCAAAGCATTTATTGCAGCTCTGTATCACAGTGCTTTGGACATCAAGTCTTGCTTCACCTTTAGTTGTGGACTGTAAGAAACAAGCATGACCATGTTTAGACTGCCTTAAGAAACGATTCAAAACTGAGTGAGTATTAAACATAAGTTTATAAATATCTACTTTGCTTGAGTCCTTCATGTTTGTCTGGCAAGGATTGGAGTTGTTTTCAATATTCGGTTTGTTTATATTTTGCTTGATGATGCTAATACCCAATGTGACCACAAGGGGCCAGCAAAGCACGAGGCGAGAGACGTTTCACTCTTTTGGTCAAACTAGTAGTGGAGAGTTTGATTCATTCCATTGACTCGAATCTTTTAAAAATCCTCTCACCAAAAACATCTGTTCAGTCCAACATGATCACATGTGATGTCGGCATGATGTTTCCAATAGTTTCAGTACCCTAGGATCGGCAATTATATACCAACGCGCTGACATGCAGCATTATTTTCAGACATTTTTGCAGTGGTTTCAAAGTGTTAACTTTTCCACCTGGTGCAATTGGTAGCATGTTGCATCAGCTGCGTGGGAGACTAGGGTTCAAAGCCAAGCAGTAACCACGTTTGAATCAGTTACGACCATGATTCAGAGGTTTCACTTTTCCCTCTAACATTACTTTTTTACTCCACTAATGGTTAAGGTAAGGTTTGGGTTCTGTAAAGCTGAAAACAACTTACTTCACTACTAGCTTTTGGCGACCTCTCTGGGTCATAAATGGAGCGCACACGCGCCCATATGCCCTACAACACTTACCACTTTGATCACTGGGGGCAGTGTTCCGAAATTTCGGTTAATATATACCGACTTTGCCAAAATAAAAATCGGTCTACTCTTTCCGATTTCACTGTAAGATCAGGTTTTTTGCAGATTACTTTACGCCAACCCATAGGTGGCATTAAATGAGCGCATTAAGTATTAAAACACCAATTCAACTGATTATTTCAAACACACAGAGTCATTCACGTCTGAAATTCAGTAGTGAATGAGTATGATTCGTCCACTTAAAAGATTCATTAAAAAACACAGATTTGTTCCTCATTGTCTCAATGAAAGCAATGCTTTGGTTTCATTGTGGTATGGAGAAGGAAGTATAATTTGTTGATATATATTATTTTATAGTGGCTGTTAAATTAGACTCTTGTTAAATAAATGTTACCTTCCCCTCCGTCTATTTGGCTGCTCACTTTTAAATCTATCATTATTTTTCAGGTGTATTCTTGTGAGATAACACGGTATTTGGGCTAGATTTGTGTAATATGAAACTTTTTATAGGGATTTGGATTATTTAAATAAAGAACACAATGGACAAAATAAATCTGATGTTTATATGAACATATATAGACCTATAAGTGTACATTAAAATGCCTAAACATAGTATTTGGCAATATATGTTGAATATACCATTCACAACATTAAAATCACCTGCCTAATATTGTGTAGGTCCCCCTCGTGCTGCCAAAACAACGCCAACCCCCATCTCTGAATAGTATTCATAGATGATATTCTTCTCACCACAATTGTACAGCGCGGTTATCTGAGTTACCGTAAACTTTGTCAGTTCGATCCAGTCTGGCCATTGTTTTTGGCACCATTCAGAGTAAATTCTAGAGACTGTTGTGTGTGAAAATCTCAGGAGATCAGCAGTTATAGAAATACTCAAACCAGCCCGTCTGGCACCAACAATCATCCATGCAATTATCTAATCAGCCAATCGTGTGTCAGCAGTGCAGTGCATATAATCATGCAGATATGGGTCAGGAGCTTCTGTTAATGTTCACATCGACCATCAGAATGGGGAAAAAAATTTGATCTCAGTGATTTGGACCGTGGCAAGATTATTGGTGCCAGATGGGCTGGTTTGAGTATTTCTGTAACTGCTGATCTCCTGGGATTTTCACACACAACAGTCTCTAGAATTTACTCCGAATGGTGCCAAAAACAAAAAAAACATCCAGTGAGCGACAGTTCTGTGGATGGAAACGTCTTGTTGATGAGAGAGGTCAACAGAGAATGGCCAGACTGGTTCGAACTGATAAAGTCTATGGTAACTCATATAACCGCTCTGTACAATTGTGGTGAGAAGAATATCATCTCAAAATGTTATTCTGAGAGGCGGGTTGGCACTGTTTTGGCGGCACGATGTTTTTAACATATATTAATATACATTTCTAGATGGGGAATGAAGTCTTTTTGTAGAATCTGTATATTAAAAAAAAAATGTATCTGTCAGTTGACTTACAAAAAAGGCACATTTTGTCTCTTATCTGGATCTCTTACCTACTGTATGTCTTTTTATTGTGAATATCCTCCTGGTAATATACTGAGATGTCTCTCTTTACCGAAATGTTTAACATAAATGTCCTTTCTGCTTTAAATTACTGATAGCCACAAGGTTAATTTTGTGAAAATGCACTAATTTTCACCTATTATGAGAGCCAGACTTCTAATGGGAGGAAAAAACACACATCGGCTGCCAAAAAATCGGTCTTTACCTTGTTAAAATTCCTTGCCATGGTACTTAATGGAAATCCAATTTTCATAAGGGGTATTTAAGATAGTATTAATTTACTGTGCTCCCCAGCAGCACTTCAATCAGGGTAAAGGTAACCAATACCAAAATCTTTTTCTCTCTTTCACTAAAGGAATTTGGATTTTTGGAAGACTCTTGGGGTGCGTTTTCCTGCTTCAGTATGAAAGTCCATTCTCTGAGACTGGTCCTTGCAGGCCTTGCTTTGTTATTTGGACTTTTACCAGCTAATTGGAAAAGTCTGTAGCGTTATGTGGGCCGTTCACTTGGCACTCTCTGTACATGACATTCCCAGGTCTCAGCAGGCTATGTCTATAATCATCAAATCCCACACCCTCATCTGAGAGAGCTACAGCAGAAAGGGGCTTTGGTTTCCCTCACTGCTGCATCCTCTGTTAATGAGTCCACTGATGTGGATTCATACTCCAGACTTTCAGGGACTGGCCACAGATTTCTCATATTGACTTAAAAGAGAGTGGAGAAAGCATGGCTTTAAATCTACATGTGCAGATAGTTAAGAGTGCCATGCACCAAGCGATGCTTAAAGGAATGTTCTGGGTTCAATACAAGTTAAACTCTCATCAGCATTTGTGGCTTCATGTCGATAACCACAGGCAATAAACATAAAAATAAACAAATGTAAAAACACAGTGTTTTAAAAGTATAGCCACAAGATTTAAAAATTATTTGTGTTGGAATGAGACTAGTGTGATGAATCAAGTGTGTAACGCTATAACGTATAGCATGTTAGCGCATTAGTGCAATGAATTCAGAATTTAAACAAGACAAATTCAACATTTTCTACTGCATATATATATATATATCATTAAATCATCATCGAGTGGTTAAGACAGCTTCTTTTACTGACCTCATCTGAATTCTATGCATAGAATGAGGCATAAAGTCATTGATAATACATTTTAATATCATATTAGTTCATGTTTTACATTGGGATACATAGTCTTGAGCGTCCATATATTTAAATGCGGTGTGGCTGGTGTTTGAATGTTCGCAAACAGTATGTTTCGAACTTCTTTTTGCCCCCAAATGAAGAACGAAGAAGAACTTCACCAGAAGTATATCGGGATCTTTAGGATGAAACTTACAGCCAAAATAAAAAAGTACAACAGAATAATTCATGTAAATGCTTTAACAAAAACACAAGCTTCACATTTATAAGGCCAGGTTCACACATCCTCCGTGAGCAGGGCACGAGCGAGATCGCGTTGGATGTTCACATTGGCCGTGTCTCTTCCGCGAGAAACAGCAGTGCCTCTGCGCAGAAAATAAAGTTATCTATGGGATCCTACACCAAATTTTTTCTTTAATAAGGTTATAATAAGCTGAGGTTATTGCTGCTTCAAAGACAACAGCGAGTAGTCATGTGCACTTCATCTTTATCAGCACATTTGGTTGTGATTGGTTAATGTTGTGTCTATACCGTACACCTATATACACAGAATGGCAAAAGTTCCGGCAGTTTATTAATGCTTTTTTATTAAGTTATTTTATTTAGTTTACTTGCATGCAGACATATAAATTGTAGTGTACTATAGGTTCAGTTTGAATAATTTTGCTTTTGTGTCTTTTCTATAATCAATTTTAGTGTTGTACTGCACCCAGAGCCGCTGAGCTCAGCGTGAGCCACGCGGCAAAAATAGGCTCAACGCCGAAACTATCCGCTCACTGCTGCATCTGGGACGCTTCTGGGATGCGTCACCTCGTGACTCACGCTTGCAGTGGGAACGTTGTAATCTGTTAATATGGGCACCGAAACAAAAATGTGCCTTGTGTAACCCCCCCTGGAACTCTGGCCTAGTTTACTGCATTGTAGGGAGCTGTTCACACTGAGCACGTTTTTGCACTGCTTTTCAGTTGTTTTTCTGTGTAAACATGCACTAGATTGACATCTTTGACCATTGCGCAGTGTCTTTTTTTCCTGGCGATTCACGCAGAAGTACCACGTCCTATGACGTTAGTTATGAGGTCTTTTCCAGGCACATGCCCACTCTTCAAAAACCAGAATGGCGCTTATGTGTTAACATGGCCCCATAAGACTCATTCTCTGCAAAAAAAACAATTTCTCTTAATCCCTTAAGCGGCATAAGGAAAACGGCATTCGTGTTTAAATGAGGTTTCAGAATGCTGCTTTTTTGCAAAAACCCTGCAAAAAAAACTTTTTTCCTAAGTGCACTGTTATAAAACCATGGCAACAGCAATATGATAAAAGACATCAATGTTAATTAAACATTTAAACTGACCAGGAACAATAATCTGAAAAACAACCTGGTCTCATAGAATCACTTGCCAAAATGCCAAAATGATTTGTACATTTATCACAGCACTTTTCTTAAGGGGTGCTGGGAAAGCCTCTTTGAATGAAGGATTTACTGTTTTTGTCATTTTCAAGACTTGTATTTCCCGTAACGTGCATATAGAGCATTCTACAGTATGACTTGTTCAGATAACTCCTGAATGAATGTCAACTCTTCAAGAAAGAACCATGTTGTGTTTTGGATGCTGATACTGTAGCATGGGATACTAATGTGCTGTTGTCCTCACCAGGCTTTCAACTCGTAACGATGATGTTTGTGAATTTTTTCTATGGTAAAATTCTTTCTCAAATCCCAGCATAATTTGCTGAGTCAACTTTACCAGGGCAGATGAGATCACTAGATCACTCCACCTGTCTGTGACATAATATTAAAAGGTTATTTATTCCAGGTGAGAAGGTGAGCCTGTTTGGCCATATGGAAATGGAGACAGATATTCCTCTGGTTTGAGACGAAGAGGAGACAGTCAGGCACTGGATGCTTGAGGAATCAGGGTTGCAAATTAAAAGTCATGGTTACTACAATTTTACTTTAGTAAAACCATTTTCATGAGGGTTAAACAAATAGGGTGACAGCATTAAATTGAACATATATTTATACTTAATATACTCGTTTAATTAAAATATACTGATAAACAGCAGCAATACGCTAAACTTTTTACTTCAAAAAAGAAGGCAAAGTCCCTTTAAGGCTGTTCAGGGCTCAAGTGAATCAGTGAATCATTTATTTGAACTACTTCATTTATATGAACCGTGTGGTAAAATTTGGCTTTTTAATAAAATGCGTTCTGACTTAACGCACATACTGGTCTGATAAGCTCAGAGTTCCTCGTATCTTTCCCCCATAAAAGCAGACCCTCGTCTGTTGGTTTGCATGACAACAAGAACTGAATACAAATAGAGTAGAATTCAATCAGAATAGAAATATTACAAGTACTGGCTGTGTCTAGAAAGTAACCCCCCAGCAGCCTAAGTATCTTCTTCTCTCATCCAACACCTCGACGACACACATCCACAGCGCCACCACATGGACTCAATTGTAACTGGAAGATTTGGTGAGAGATTCAGAAGGAAAAAAACTGTTTAATTCAGCACTGCCCATGGCAGGCAAATATGGAAAGGAAAATGAATTTGTGATATTCAGGTAGAACAATAATCTGATTTTAAAAATCGAGTAGCTGCTGCAGAACGAGTACTCGATTACTCGAGCACATCCTTAAAAACCGGTTCTTTAACAGGAACTGTCAGAAAAAAAGAAAAAGAAAAAAAAATTATTCACTTAAATAATTTTTATTTGCTAACATGATTAAAAACACTTTTGACTCTTCCGACTTTCCAAAGTTCAATGCACATTGAGTACAACTGAAAGTTTTAAAGCCTATTATTAATTCCTTGGGGGATTTTTAAGTTAGTTTATAAGATAGCAAGGTGTAAATAGGCTAAAATTGGTGCCTATGAGAAAAAATAGTTGCTAGATTTGCCAAAGTTTGCGAGATTGATCATGTCTTAATAAAAGAGTTTTGCAAAAAATGGATGGACCATTTTTATTGTATATTTTATTGGTTGGTCTGGATGGATATTGAACACCAATCCAGTATCTCTCCACTATCTCACCAAGACAGGCATTTTGACCGTTTACACACGCTGCAATCGTGAGTCTCAAGCGCTCTTCTTGCATGCGCACATACGCAAGACAGCGTATGGGTACTAAATTGAGTCAGTTTTTGGTATTATCATTACTGTATAAATATATTATAATTCAGAAATATATTTATAATTTAGTATCAACTTGATACCGAAGCACTGGTACTTCTTACATCACTACAGGAGGATAAAAACATTCAGGGCTTTACTGAAAACATTCGGGGCTAAAGCCCTGGTAGCCCACTCCTAGCACTGCCTTTTGCTTTTAATAAATTACTCTCCAACACTGCCAGTGCTGCATGTATCCGATTACAAAATAACTATTTACTGGAGAAAGGACCTTATGATATTTGATGTATAAAACAAGCCCAGATGGGACTTGTGACAGAATTCATGTATTTTTTAGCCTATGTAAGTCACATTTTAATGACCACCGAAACACGTCAAGTCTTAACTATCACCAAAGCGCAGAATGAGACGTTTTTGTCTGCAAGCGCTTTCTGCATGGAGTCTAAAGTGGTGCTGGACACTGGCGTTGCCACCATGATGCGAATCATGAACGCAGCTTCACGATTGCTGTAGGAAATATAGACATTTTGAATTTGAGTGGAAAACCTAAAACCTTTCCAGGAAATTGATTTAGAAAGTAACTTAAAAGTAAAATAAATAGTAATTTGATTGTTTTAGATCAAATAATCAGTAAAGTAATCTGATTACATTTTAGAGAAGTAATTTGTATTGGATTATTTATTCTGAGTAATTTACCCAACACTGAACACTGCCCAGGTGTTTAAAATATCAGAACTAATTTAAACCAGCTGTTATCTTGTTCTGGATAAAAAGAAAAATAATATAAATGTAAAAATGTTGCAATATCCTGGTATATGTAAATAAGCTCTCATTCAGCTCCAGCTTTATTCATACAATTAAAACAATGAGTCCTAGACAACTTTTACATTATTATTGCCAACATCTCA